>NC_133770.1:299639592-299680318 GCF_003597395.2 Chelonoidis abingdonii | reverse complement strand
TCTACCTGGCCACTGCATCCGAGTTCAGATTGCTGTCCAGAGCGGTCACAATGGTGCACTGTGGGATACCGCCCGGAGGCCAATACCGTCGATTTGCGGCCACGCTAACCCTAATCCGATATGGTAATACCGATTTCAGCACTACTCCTCTCGTCGGGGAGGAGCACAGAAACTAGTTTAAAGAGCCCTTTATGTCGATATAAAGGGCCTCGTTGTGTGGACGGGTTCAGCATTAAATTGGTTTAACGCTGCTGAAATCGGTTTATACGCGTAGTGTAGACCAGGCCTAAAGTCTGACTGAAGAACTGAAAACCAATGCAAACAACCTGAAGATCCTCACCAGTCACTGGATAATTCTGAAGAAAAATTTCATGGGTTTCCTATAAGTTTAACTTCAGGAATATGAGTTATATAGGTTTTACCAATGGAGCAAGATTTGTTGCCATTGCCTTGCATCTGACTCACATACACACGATGTCTAGACAAGCTCATCAACAAAGTAAAGGAACAAACATGTCCTCCTGCTTTAACCAAACACACCACGTGTAGCCAATAGGCATCATTTCATACTAACCATAGTGAGAGATTTCTGTGATTACCAGTCACTGTCAAGAAAGTCAGAACACAAAAGGCAGGCAACCTGAGGCTCCAGGAAATGTGTGCACCAAGCCACCATATCTTATGACAAGCACAACAGAAAACATGAACCTACTACTAGAACATCCCTGGTATCTCTGAGGGTTGGATGTTAAAATCTGGTCCAGTGGCACCCGAAGTTCCCCCATCTTAATTCAAATATCTTCATTCTCCCCCTACGAGTGGTGATCCCGCCCTACTTTTATTTCTGTGCTTATGGACTCCCCTAAAACCAGCCCTCAATCTTTTACTTCAGAGCTCACAAGAGTGCACACTATGCAAATATCTAGTTTTCTCCAACTTTGGAGCACATGCATTTCCAGGTGCAACAAGTAACCTCGTGAGTGTCTCCTTAAAATCCTCATCTCTCTCTCTCTCAATAGGCATTTACCTATAACAACCAATCACACAAAATATACTGTAGAGAACAATACTGAATTGGCACAGAGACTGGACTAGGTATTTTTCAATTCTAACTTATCTGTTTTTCTTGCAGAACCATAGGACCTAATCTACATGGAGTCACCAAAATTAAAATAGACGCTTTGAGGAAGAATTACACAGTACCACTCAAGGCCCAAATCTAACAGATATTCTTTGTTTTGCTCTAACAAATGAAAATCCCAAGCCAAAATATTTCTACTTGCACTTCATGCTTCTAATGTGTATTTTAAGTAGCTTTTTAAAGTTACACTCCAGTTTCTTTCAAGCAGCTTTCATTGTCTCACAGGATACATCCTGGCATCCCCATATTTACATACCTCTACCTTGCTTTTCCTAAAATGAATTAGGGTACAGAGGTGCCAGGAGGTGGGGAGAAGCAGCCATAACGCTCCTCTATTTGAAAAATCCTTAATGTTACCTTACCAATTGCAACCGTGGAGAAAGCCACAACTGTAGCAATAGAGAGGCTCTGCACATTCCATCCCCTGCCTTACACTGCTGACTTTGTAATCTTTACACTGATTCTAGCTCAGAGGACATAGGGATAAATATACATACACAAAATCAGCTTCAAAGGACAGTTTTATAAAGAGGATACTGTATCCAATTTCCTCCCCTCTTATCAGTCTCCCCAAGTTTCAGCTGCCCATTGACAATTACTGATACTCCCAATCCAAACTTCACAAACTAACTGTTAGCTCTGGCATTATCTCCTTTAAACTCTGGAAGTCTAAAAAGCTGCCAGAAAGTAGATAACAAAGAGGCAAAGACAAATCAAACATCTGCATGAAAGCAGTGATTTGCAAGGCTGATCCCAGTTCTCAAAGTGGCTCCCAGTATTTTTTCAGTGCAAGACATCAAGGATACAGAGTGGCTTAAAACAAACCCGAAATCCAGCTAACATATTATTCTCCAGATGTAGCAATGCCCATTTCCTGAAGCCTCTAGAAACAGTATCTACACATCAGTCTTATAAAATTTCCTTTCGCAAGAGGAATTTTATGTAGTTTTGTTCATCATAAAGCTCCCTTGAAAATTTAAAGAGTGGGATACCAAACTAGGGAGAAAGGACTTCACTATGAAGAACATACGCATTTCTATCTCTCTCTCAAGACCAACTACATTTCTAGCCAAACTAGACCCTTTTGTAATTAGCTACACACTCTTGGTGCACTGAATTTTCATAATTGTTGAATGAACAGATGATGAATAAGCCTACAGAGTATGGTTTATCTGATGATCTCAGAGTAAAATGATTGCGCTACCATTCTGCGCCTTAAGCCACAGGAAACCTTCCAGAAGGCCCATTCCACCCTTGAGAGATGTTGCAAGGTTTGATCCATTATATATGCATCAGAATGACATGACTTCAGCTGTAAACTATGTGGGGCAGGGACGGTGTCTTCATCTGTGTGTGTACAGCACCTAGCGCATAACGCTACCTGCTGCTCCCCTAGACCCCAGCTGAAACCCTAGCTCCAATTAACACTCTCTAAATGTTACACAGTAATAACTTCAGGGGCGGGGGTTGTGCATTTCACATATTCTAAAATCTTTTTAAAAACTCAGAGTCAGTTTAACTTTTAAAATGATCACTGGACCTTGCCGCCCCCAGTACATTGTTTAAAATCTAATGTTATTTTGCCTTTTTCTGAGGAGGGTCAGTTGGTGTCCTACTATTAATAGCACATTACCACTTATTGGGAAAGTTAAGCGCTTGGGTGGAACTATTTGAACTCTGAGCCATATGCCAAAATAGGCTGAACAAGCTGTGACCCAGAAAATCAATGTGATTGAAACGGACGCGACAAGCCCATTGCAATCTTCCCAGTGCGAACAAATAGCTTTTCCAATTCTACAAAAAAAAGAAGTCTGCAGGATCGGTCATTTAGAATTTCTCAGAAAAATTACCACTAAAATGGCTGGAGCGAAGCCATCAACCGAGCAAACTGTGAAGTGCCAGTGGAGTTCCCAACCAATAAGGTGGTGTTTGTGTAACAGCAGGCGGGATCGAACCTGGGGCCTCTGGAGCTTTGTGCATGAGCCTCTACCGCATGAGCTAAAAGTCAGCTGGCTGTTAGCTAAGGCTGTAGAACAGACTCATTTTCTCTCTCTCTCCAAGTGATCTCAGTGTCCACAGATGGGACAGAACACCACACCCAGGTGTGTGTGAGTTACATTTGCACACACATTTCTCTTCCAATTCCCCACTGCTGCTCTAGCACCCCAGTGGAAGCGCTAGTGTAGGCAAGGCACAGGCATTTTAACCTCCATGCCATCTATTAGTTCAACTCAGCAGTGTACAGCTTCAGTTAGTGCAGTTCAGTGCTACCTGATGTACCAGATAAATGGGCAGGACCAAGACCCACACAAATTCCCGTATGATGGGCCAGCATTTGACAGAACACTGGCTTTTGAATGCCCCAGGAATTCCACAGCAGCCAATACTAGCCGCAAAAGAGAAGTCTTCCCGCTTTAGATATGTGGGGCCAGATCCTCAACTGATGTAAATTGGCAGAGCTCCACTGAGTTCAATGGAGCTATAATGATTTACATCAGCTGAGGGTCTGGCTTCCTGCACCATTCACCCATTCTGTACGCACACAGACATTTAAACTTCTCTAGCAAACCATTTATTTAGAAAGATCTTTATCTGCCAAATCCTTCACTGTTTGTGACACTTCGCTATGCCCGGACATACAAATTAGCCTTTCCTGTGTATTTTTATTCTTGTGAGATTTGATATATTGACACTATAGGAAGAAATTGCAGGTTGTACTGTACAGGAAAATTCCCTTAGAGGGACTAAAAAGTTCAGACCCACTGGACCAGTGTGTGTTGGGGGCAGGGCCGGCGTTTCCATTTAGGCAACCTAGGCGGTCGCCTAGGACACCAGGATTTAGGAGGGCGGAATTTTGCAGCTCTCGGCAGCAATTCGGCGGTGGGGGGTACTTCCGTGCTCCAGGTCTTCGGCGGCAATTCTGCGGCGGGTCCTTCACTCGCTCTGGGACCTGCCGCTGAAGTGCCCCGAAGACCGGGAGCGCGGAAGAACCCCCCCACTGCAGAATTGCCGCCATCGACCAGGAGCACAGAAGGACCCCTGCCTAGGGCGCCAAAAACCCTGGCGCCGCTCCTGGTTGGGGGAGTAATATCCGTCAACATCAAAGTAGGGGGAGCCTTCAGAAAAAGTAGATTAGCCTTATTAAAGGGAGCCAGCCACTTCCAGGAGGAGAACTGAGTTACTGAGAGGACAGATAGACCAGTCGCTCCTTGGCAGCAGGCCATGTATTGGAGGAGAGAGAAAGGAAGAAAGCAAAAGGAGCGGACAAGGATTCTGACATGCAAGGTCACAGCTGCCAACTTTTGACCCTTGTAACAAAGTCATCTAGTCTGCTCTGCAAGGCTCTGTGCAGCCTCTGTCTGAATGAAATCATGTACATTCTTTCCTCCCTTGTCCTATTTCTCTCTCCAATAAAGGGCACCTAGTATAAATGCAACTAATTTGGATTCAACCTGTTACTGAGGACAAGAGTTGGCTGTCTGAAGGAAGAAAAGGCAAAATCTTTAGTGGAATAGAAAACAGGTAAGTGGAGAACAGGGTTGACTGGTAATTAATAGTCATAAAAGGAGGAGCGGGAAGCTGGGATTCTTACCCAGAGAGATACCAGAGAAGGTGGACAATGGGCCATATGCTGGCATAGTCAGCAGACCATAGTAGCGAAGGGGTAGTTACCCGCTATTACAGTATGTTATTTATACAGCTCTATAAGAATGCCTGGTGACTTACAGTCACAAGACATGGGCCCTGCCACAGAGAGCTTAATATTTAAGTTTTGAGATAAATACACATCTACCCCGATATAACGCTGTCCTCGGGAGCCAAAAAATCTTACCGCATTATAGATGAAACCACGTTACATTGAACTTGCTTTGATCTGCTGGAGTGCACAGCCACCCCCCGCCCCCCGAGCACTGCTTTAACCATGTTATATTCAAATTTGTGTTATATCGGGTCATGTTGTATCAGGGTAGAGGTGTATCAGGCATTTGGAGTAGTGGTAGAGGGGGACAGATTCCACAAACAACAACAAAGCTAGGCCCTCATATTTTGTGACATGATGGATCAACTTGAGTTGACAAATCATGAAAAATAAAGTTGACATGAGGACAAACAATGCTGACAGCTTTGTGAAATGCCACTACCATTCTGCCCATTTCACAGACTCCTCAAAGTGAAGGAAACTCGAGTGAGCCATTGTAAATCAGAAAAAAATATTAAAATTGCAACCTTAAGAATGTCCATGATGTACCAGATTTACTGTCTGTACCAACATTTAGATGACTGCTTGCTCCTTCACAAGATGCCTGCGATGAACAGCTTTCAGTTGGGAAATCTCTGGAAAGCAGTGGAAACCAAGAAAGCGCTAACAGTGAAAACATTTACTAATTTACTAAGGATGGTGACTGCACAAATACAGGAAGCCAGTCTCTTTCGTGAAGCTTCCTGGAATATGGGCAATAAAAGTGCACAAGGAGTGGCAAGTGATCTGAAGAGTTTACATTATTAAGCTACAGAGTGATCAGAGATTTGGGGGAAGTATAAGGGAACAGACGTTACCCGGGTATGAAGAAAAATGCACATCCTTACTGTGGACATATTAGCACAGGAGTAAGCATGAGCCAATCACAGCCACCATTCAATAGTTCTTTGTTACTAAGATTAAGCACCTGTCTGTGGGATCACACAGAGCAACCACAGACTAAACTTTGCATGGGCACCAAGAAGGCACCATTTTCATATTATTACATGAAAAATTCTCCTACTCATAGCAGCTCCTGTGCAGTCTAAGACGAACCAGGGCTGAAAATCCCAGCTGCTCAGAACAGGTGGATTCCCACTGCCTTTTGAAGCAAGAAAAATTTGCCACCTGTTAGTCTCCTGACATCCCTTGATTTATCATCACTGCTGCCCTTGGAATAATGGGTGGAAACTTACTTCCTCCTGTGTGCCAGAAGCGAGGACGACAGTCTGCAGTAATGTTAGTGCATGCTAAGAGGGAGGAGTGTATGGTAGAAGGCTGAAGATAAAGCCAGTGCAAGTTGTCTCCATCAGTTAGCGGGGCTACTAACTAAACAATTCATCATTAATTTGGTTAGTCTGAAATTTAAACTTTTAAATTAAGTTGCGTAGACAAACTGCTGTCATGCATTTAGAGTTCTCATGTCTATGCTGTTGGATCGGGGAGGATCCCCTTGCACCTGACCCCAGGCAGATAATAAAAATAATCACCTTAAGCCCCACCCCCCATCAATATCAGATAACCCCATGTTACAAAGCTTTACCCTTGCTAGTGGCATGGTAAGATTTACTACATTAATCTACTATCTAATATAAAAAAAAGTAGTGATAGAAGCTCTGAGGAAGCAAAAAGATAAGCATAAAAATATCATCCAAACGCAATAAGCTCATAAGGGGAACAGAAGGAAAGGTGCAGTTTGCAAAAAGCAAAGCACTTCCACTTTTCTCAGCATTATAAAAGCTGATTTATAACTGCAGCCTGGATCTCTGTGCAAAACAAGCCACATGTGGAAAGTGGGAGTTGGGGCCCCTTCTCCCATTTTGCTTCCAGAACAGGTGACAGGATATGAGAAAAGCAACTCACTCCTCACACAAGTGCATGAAAACCAGAACTGAACTGATGGGAAGTGCCTGCTCTCCACATTCCAACCTGGCCATATGCTGCTGTTATAAATCACTTCTACAGCACACCTCTTACCCAGGCACAAAACCCAACAGTTCAGCACAGCTGGGGAGAAATCTGTCATTTAGATAAAAATCAGACACCAATGTAGAATATTTTTCCTCTAAGGGAAGGAGGGCTTATATGCTTCTTTAAGAGCCTTGAATATCAAACCATTGATTGCACACTTTAACCTCTCAGCAGTTCCCTACTCTCCTGAGACCAAACACACACTGAAGGAGATGGCAGTTCACTGCCCTTCTAAGTACCATGTAAGTGCTAAACACAGTTAAGAGTCTCCTGTCCTTTACACATTTTCTACAGGAACTTGGACAAACTATCAATTGGCTCACTTTTCCTCTTCCCACACAATCAACAATACAATAAAATTAGTATTATGGTAGCGCCCAGAGAACCCATATCAGACTCTAGGTACTTATGCAGGGCACTGTATTTTGTGAGCACTTACCAGTTCTTTCCTCAGTACTGCTACGAGGTAGGGAAATATCTTCATTTTACACACAGGGAAAGAGATTAAGTGACTTGCCTGAGGCCACACAGTTAGTCTCTTGCCACAGCCAGGAACTGAACCGAAGTCCCCAGGGTCCCAACTCCAGTACGTTAGACACCACCATTTTCCTCAAGGGCTGTTCAAACACAAATGGTCACCGATCTGAGGAACTTACAGCCTAAGAACAAGATGCAACAAGTGGGTGCAATAAAACAGCTGGTGAGACCAGGGAAGGGAGAACAGGGGTAACAACGAAAATCCATGTAGCCACATGTTCCTGTGTGTATTCAGATAGCGTCAATTTTTTTTCAATTATAAAGAAAATGAATAAAATAGCTATCAATTGCCTCACTTTGAGCTGGGATAAACACACATACTTGTCAGAAGATAGTATTGTAAAAATCAAGTTCTGAACAGATACAACACAGAAAATGGAAAGGTGTAACAAAACGCCAGTGCAGGGAGATAATTGTAAGTATTTCTGGAGCTTTTAGAATGTGCAAGTGTGTGTTTTTACACACACACACACAGAGTATACTTGCCATGCGTGCCAAAGGCAGCACGCAAGCTGATTTTCAGTGGCACTCACACTGCCCGGGTCCTGGGCACCAGTCCGGGGGCCTCTACATTTTAATTTAATTTTAAACAAAGCTTCTTAAACATTTTAAAAACCTTATTTACTTTACATACAACGAAAGTTTAGTTCTATATGATAGACTTATAGAAAGAGACCTTCTAAAAATGTTAAAATGTATGACTGGCATGTGAAACCTTAAATTAGAGTGAATAAATGAAGACTTGGCACAGCACTTCTGAACAGTTGCCGACCCCTGGTGTATACCTATATATTATACGATATGCCAAAGGGTAAACTTTCAAGCCAGGTTTCCAATAGTATTATTTCTAATCTATTTTTCATGGTCATAAGCATTAGACTATATTGAATGCTTTTTGTGGTTAAGTTGCACTAAAAAGGTGTCAGAAGGAAGTGCAGAAAGCCAGATCATTTCCAATAACTTCCTAGCGGTGCTCTTACAAAAGCTGGAAAGTTCAACAAAGTCACTGATCCAAAAAAACTGTATTCCCATAATTCTTACAATAAGTGTCTGCTCTTTAACCCTAAGTACAAACTCAGCAATATCAAGGTAGCCCTAAATGGTCTCTTAGAACAACATTTCAAATGCTGAAGAGAAAATTCTGAAGAAATGCATGCAAGCCTGGGGAATCTGTCTTGGATATATTAGTTTACGAGAGGAGTCTGGGAAACAGAACATAACATATTCTAGTATCAGGGCTATTAACACAACTCATGCTGATTTCACGCAAAATGCTCTTGCACCAAACCAAGTATCAAAACAGTACATTTCCTTGTAGAAAGGGCAAATATACATCTAATTTACCTGAAAAGAGTAGATTTGGCAAGTGTGAGAACATTAGCCAGGCTTCTAGCTACTGGCTCATGTGCCAGAGGCTCAGTGCCAGGTTTCACAGGTTCTCTGCGTTAGCCATTACCCAGCAAGTGAGTCATACCTGACAGGGCTAGTCTGGCTCCCTTACGTGAGGGCTATCCAGTGCCAACTGTTACCCAGGTCAAGAGAGAGGGAAAGAAGAAGAGACGAGACTGTTCCTGGTTATTATTAATATTTGCCATTTATATTATGGATCTCTAGGAACTACCAAATCAGGATCAGGACCCCGCACTGGACTAAGCAAAGGACACACACAGGAAAAAAGCAAGCCCCTGCCCTGCTCTGCAGGACTTACAGTCATATTCCTACTATAGATTCCTTCTCTTATACTCAACTAGTAGAAGGTGCAAATAGACTAACAGTACAAAAGGTTATTGCATTTATTCCCCAGCCCACTCCTTCCCCGTCATATGCTTCAGCCACCAAATCTGCAGGACTGGCAGACCTCCTGCAGGCAAACTGCCAAAGGCTGCCTGATTGCCGCTTTGCAGGGACAGGCAGGGTGCCCTCCATGGCTTGCCGCCCCAGGCACGCCCTTGCTGCGCTAGTGCCTGGAGCCACCGCTGCTCAGCGGCAATCCTACCACAACTTGTAAGAGCAACGTGGCTACCTCTGAGTGGGAGTCCCAGGGCAGCGCAGGTAACACCGAGGAGGCGGCTTTGGACAAGGAAGAGGAGGAGAATGGGAGACGGGAAAGTGGGGGATCCATTCTCCTGGAGAGCCAGGAGCTGTCTGTAACCCCAGAGCAGTCCAGCCAGTCACAGAGCAGCAGCATGGCCGAGCATGATGGCAGTGAAAGAACCTCTGGTGAGACTGCAATATCAAGTAATAATTTGGAGTCACGTGTCCTTATATTCTATTTTTAATTAAAAATTAACAAAGCAGAGTGGCCAGCTGCTTCCCAGTGGCCACATCAGGTAGGCAGAGGGTGACCCACGAAAAAGACTATTTATGTACAAAAGGATGGCCCAGGAACCCTTGAGATCTCCAGGAAACTTTCATGGAGGAACTCTGCAATCCATTGCAGAAGGTTTCTGGAGAAGGCTGCCTATATCTTCCACCGGGGTAGGACACCTTCCCATGCTACTCCAGTATTAATTCGGCTGGCATCATCACAGTTCGCAGCATAAGGACCCAATCTGGACCCGGCCACTTGCAGTATCTCATTCCCTTCCCACCTCTGTTATCACTCTCCTGAGGGTATCAGCTAGGGTCACCTGGGGGAGACGGTGGTAGTTTTTATTTCAATTGCTTGGACTGCAAACAATAGCGCCTCTGCTTCCTCCTCCCCTATTGTGATTTTCCACCCCTTCACCCACAGTTTCCAAAGCATGGCTGTAGTTGGGGTGGCAGGGGTCAGTGCTGACCTCAGTAACTGCAAGCCTCGGGCGACAGCTAGCAGCAGTGGAACTGGGGACGGTGGGGGGAGAGGGGGGAAATTTTGTGGTTCCCACTCGCTGCCTCAAGCAACCCCCAGTGCAGCCTCTGCCAATGCTTGCTGTTAGGGAGGATCAGCGCTGTTTCCCGATCTCCAGACAATGTCCATGTTACAAAGTGGAGGTGGCACAGCCCCCTACCCACCTCTGGTCCCACCGCATCCAATGCTGCTGACGGTCCGGCGCCCATACCCCTGGGCCATACTCAGCATGGCTGGGACAGCAACCCGGTTCAATGAATACCTTGTGTAAATGAAAATGTTCTGCCTTAAACTTCTGTGAAATATAGGGAGTGATTTTTACATAGTAACTCTGCACTAGACACTGGGTCTGTACTGACAATGGTTGCTTTGTGCTTCCCATGAGTTACAGCTGAAAGCGTGGCCTTCAGCTCTTCCTCCACACAGGCGGAGAGGCTCTCCCAGATAAGATGAAGGCAAAAGAGAACATGTGATGACTAAGGCTAAGATTATGTCACTGAGGTCATGGAATCCATGACTTCCAGTGACCTTCGCGACACTAGGGACCCTGCAACATCCCAGCCTCTGCAAGTGGCAGGGGACCCTCCTGCTGCTGCAAGTGGCGGGATCCCCACAATTGACTGGCTGCCACCAGCGACCCCTGAGCTGCCCAGCTGCTGCTGCTGGCAGGGATCCCCACTGCAATGACTCAGCTGCCATGAGCAGCTGGCCCCACCCTGCAGCCGCCAGTGGCAGAGGAACCCCGAAGCTGCTCAGCAGCCATGCGGGGGGAAGCCCCCTGCAGCTCCCCAGCTGCCCCACCCCCACAGCTCCTAGCTGCCATGAGCAACGCCCCTGCCCCCCGCAGCTCCCAGCTGCCAAAGACACCTAGCTCCCCCCACGCTGCCTGCAGCAGCAGAGGAACCCTGGAGCAGCTCAGCAGCCAGGAGTGGGGGCCCCTGCAGCTCCCCTGTTGCCACGGGAGGACCCCCCTCCGAGCCACTGGGCAATGGGTTCACTGCAGCTTCCAGCCACTGCAGAGGAGATAGGGTGCTGGAGCCTCCTCTCTCCCTATTTTGTCACGGATGTTTTTAGTAGAAGTCAAGGACAAGTCACGGGCTTATTGCCCATGACCTGTCCATGACTTTTACTAAAAACATCCCTGACAAAATCGTGGCCTTAGTGAGGACATGTGTACTGAAATTATGAACACCTCTGGGACAGTGGACACCAAGCAAAGAGCATGGAGGGTTTCTCTCTGAAAAACTGGAGATGGTGAGCAGGAGAGCAGCCTTGGAGAGAGCGTGGCACGCAGCAGGATATGCTGGGGATTCCGAAGGAACAGACAGACATGTTGGGGCATCTGGCTGACCTTTAGGAGAAACACCCTGAGGCTCCCCCTCTGCCGCCACTGCACAATGGCATTCCAACATCACGATGTTCCCCCTCTCGCTCTCCCAAATGTTCCAGGAGGCAAGGCAGGAGGTGGGGGAATGCAATATCCCTTCCATTCAGCCCTGGGGGAGGGTCCTAAGAATAAAAGGTGCACATACAATGATGTGTGACAGGCAAGGCTGCTGTGCTTTTAAAGACAAGATGAATGTGGTGTTCTTCCTCTTTCAATTTTATTCCAACATATGTTCAAGGTTAAATTCTATTTGTGATCTTTAAGTTTCAGGATGTTTACTCAATAAACATCCCTGTCTTGAGAATGAATTCATCTTTATTAAATTAAAAAAGGGAGGGGAGAGACACAGGGAAACTCAGGGAACGGAGAGCAAAAACTCAGCTGTCACAGCAAGGTTCACAGTACGGGAAGGCACAACACACAGAAGCGGCACACATAACTGTGGGTCATTATTGAAAGGGGTTTTCAAAGCCTCCCTGAGACGCAGTGCTCCACACTGAGCTCTTCCTATAGCCCTGGTACCTAGCTGCTCAAAGTTAGCAGACACCCGTTCCACCTCCACGCCTCACCACCGTGGAAGCTTCTCTCCCCCCTGCCTCACAGATATTATGAAGCACAGAGCCGGCAGTGATAAGAACAGGGATATTGCTTTCACTAGTAAGCAAACTATGCCAGCAATGCTTTAAACAGCCAAAGGTCCATTCAACCACCAATCTGCACTTGATGAGCTTATCGCTGAACCGCGCTGCTGTCCAGGTGAATGGCTTCATGAGCATCGGAGTAAGAGGTAGGCTGGGTCTCCCCGGATCACTATTGGCATTTCAACATTGCCAATGATTTGTATTCCGGAAAGCAAGTCCCTGCTTGCAGCTTTCTGAACAGAACTGAGTTCTTAAATATGCACGCATCATGCATCTTCCCTGACCATCCCACGCTGACGTTGAGATCAGTAAAATGCCCCTGGTGATCCGCCAGCGCTTGCACCACCCCGGAAAAAGTATCCCTTTCTGTTTATGTCCTCTGTGGCAAGATGGTCTGGTGCCATGATAGGGATATGAGTGCCATTTATTGCCTCACCGCAGTTAGGGAACCCCATTGCAGCAAAACCATCCAGTATCTCCTGCATATTGCCCGGAGTCGCAACCCTTCTTAGCAAAAGGTGATTAATGTCCAAGTGTGCAGGGCTGACAACAGCCTCACAGTGGATTTACCAACTCCAAATTGATTCCTCAATGACTGGTAGCAGTCTCGCATTGCAAGTTTCCACACAGCGATCGTCACTAGCTTCTCCACTGTGAGAGCAGGTTTAATTTCAGTGTCACTGCACTGCAGTGCTGAGGAGAGCTCCACCCATAGTTCCTGAAAAGTGGCCTTGTGCATATGCTTGTCATCCCACAACTTCATAATGATGTGATCCCACCAATCAGTGGGTGTATCTCGGGACTAGAAATGGCGCTCAACTCTGTTCAGCTGCTGCACAGCTGCCAGCAGCAACCAGGAACTGTTTCATTCTATGGCTTCCTGCAGGCCTGCTTGAAGGACACTGCAATGTTCCGCCCAGTGGCTTTGGAAATACTGCAGGAAAAGTAGTGTGGTTTTGTAATGCTTGAAACAACAGTGCACAACTGAGCGGGGTCCATGCTTCTTGATATATGGCATATGTGGCTACGCCAGTCTTTTGAAAAAAGGCACAAAATACGATGGTTCCAGCTGAAATCAGGGGAAGGAGGGAGAAAACGTTGAAGCCACGTTCCCAGTCCCCACTGAGAGAATGTTTTGGTCCTATGGAGGCACTGCAGGCTTTTCCCAAAAACCCCTGTGGTGAGTTGCACTGTGGGACAGCTATGTGCAGTGCACTGCTCTCTGCGTCAATGCAAACAGTGCTCGTGAGGACGTGCTCCAGTGACATAAGGCATGTGGTATGGACACGAACTACCGACTTAATTACTGCGGCAGCTGGATGTCAACTTAACTGAAGTGGACTTAAGTATGTAGTGTAGACATGCTCTCTGGCTTCTCCTACAACCTCAAGCGGGTGTTGGGAAACCACATTGGGTAGGCATCCCCAAAGAAGGTATAGGAAGCTGAGCCACCGGAGCCATCTCCAGGGAATAGATTTAGAGTGGAAGGAACCTAAACTGTCTCCCCACAGCTGTTTTAACAGCAGGCAAAAGGACTGCTCTCCTGGTATATACACTTCTCTTTACTACTGGTTGGACTCCTCCCAAGAGGAAAGAGTTGCAAGAGTCAGCTCCTTTGTTAAAGTGCCACTCCCACCCCCACATCTATAAAATGGGGATAATGAAAGTTTCCTGAAATTCCTCCCTTTACGAGGTGCTGTGTGACCGATGAAGTAAAAGCCCCATAACAGAGCCAAACATTTATAGTTTAGTCACCTTAATCCTCACACCAATAAATTCACACTCAAGTGAGAAAGTTCCTTGGGCTTACTACGGTGTATGCAGCCAGGAGTTTTCATGGAAGAGCACCTTTAAATCAGAGTAGTCTGCTTGCCAGGGAGAGCAGAGCTGGGAGTTTGATTTAAGGCATACCGCCTATTGGAAGGTTTTTGTGTTTGTCCCTTGCTGTCTTCCTTATTTTAAAGCAGAAGTCATGCGGACTGAGAGGGCACAAAACACATCTGGCATTCTGGCAAGTCTGACAGGTACAAGAATCAGAGTGATTATTTGAAAGCTCAGTGCAGTTTTTCTAATCATGGAAAATTCAGAAGTCTACAATTAAACCCAATTCTCTCATTTTTGAAGGTAATTACGGTAACCAGACGCACATTTGTAAACCACCACACATTCTTTTCAAAATAATATATTGTTTTTTAAAACTTTAAGAGCTAGAGCTACACACAGAAACAAAAGGACCTTTAAGTTTCCATTTGCTAACCTGGTGCTAAAACAAAGACAGAAGCCCGGGGCCTGCTCCTCAAACCTCACAGTCCTTTCATCAACCTTTACAGCTATTCAAAGTAACAACCTTCAGAGCGTTGCGAGTGGCAGCACCTCTACCTGACACTGCGCAACAAGGAGCTGGGAGCCAGCACTACAGTGCTGAACATTAGAATGTTCGACACTGGTGCAAGTGACAGCAGTGTGCCCCTTCCCTTAGCAGCAATCACATGGGACAACTCTGGTAGGAGCAGAGCTGTTCTCGGTTCTCTTTCTAGATGTTAGGAGGTGGCTGGTGTCTACTGCAACACTATCCTCTCCTGGATGAAATCAGAACTGCTCAAGTGTGTATCATTTGCCCTATAGTGCAAAAAGCCCTAAAGATTCTCCACCCTGAACTGAAGGACCTAGATGCTTCCACAGCTGCTGCACTGAAGTTCTAGGTAGCCACATTATGCACCTCAGACAGCCATAACATCTTAGGTAGGCCCAGATTTGTTACCATGAAGTCAGATAAGGAAGGCCCTGTTACAGGGTAGGTTACTATTTAAGCTGTTAATGATACTGATGTTTAATTACTTTAATCCATTTTAACAACACATTTACTAAAATTAACTAGATGAATAGCTCTGATAGTATTATTTGTGCTGAATTACACTCATTCATGCTATTTAACCTATTTTACTGCAGCTATATTATTAATCTGAGTAGGAAGTGTAACTGACTGCGCACACTGGGAATTCAGCACAGAAAGATGTAGTCTAATGTGACTGAAGATCTACAAGTATCTTTCCTCTGGCTGTGATACAGAATCTCCCAAAAATAGAAAGCCCCAAAGCAAATATTCTCCAGTCATCACAACAGGGGCTACTTTTCAGTCACTTTTTCCATTTCCTTTTCTAAATGCAAAATCGTATTTATTCTATACAGGAGTGAAATAGGCAAAGATGATGTGCAGTGCAGTGATCAATACAACAGTTATTGTATTTGTTTATATAGCACATTCTGGCCAGTCCATGGTAACAGATGGGAATGTCTGAACTTGGTTTCTGGCAGGAACAGATCAGTCTGGAAAACACCAATGTACTTCAAAATTGCCTTTCCATTAACCAGCAGAGGTTCCTAGAGCACATAGTTTGGAAATCAGCCTGCTAGCTCACGGAGAAGCTCCACTTGGATGCATTCCTAGATCTCTTCCACCCCCCACACTAGTTGGTACTCTAGCTTCACCTAGGCTTGTCCCCAAAATGCTTCTCTTCACATAATTGAGCTCACTTGGTAGCTTTATCCAGAGAAGTTAAGTGATTTATCGAAGGAGAAACATGGAGACTTGCAGAGAAGCTGGAAATAGAACCCAGGTTCCCCCAGTTACAAGAACTAGCCAGGCTGCCCTCAAATAGAAATAGGGGAAATAGAGCACAATTTACCAGGAATACCTGGCAGCCTAGTGATAAAGGATCTGCCACATAGGAAACCTTGATTTGATTGCCTGGGAGACTTAGAAAAGTAACTAAGGAACACAGACTCCAAAGAGAGAACCATTTAATCCTCACAAAAAGAAAACTGGCCATAATATAGGGCCTATATCATTGTAAAAAAGCGAAGAAAATACTAGCGGCACTCCAACAGCAGTGATACAGGGCATGCATCTGGGGAAAGGATTACTCTGATGCAGAAAAAATTCTGGGGTATGAAGGCAAAGGAGCAATGACCTGGATACAGCAAAAAGTAAGTCTGAACTACCTACGGCTTATTGGAAGGCTGAGCCAGTCAGGGCATGGCATATAAGACAGATATTACTAGAAGACACCAGAAGAATTCCAACTAAGGGGGAGGAAGCTGTCAATGACCGTAGAACACAGGAGGAGGAGAACAGTGATGGTAATTGAAGAAGGTGCTTTATTATGCTTCATGTTGTTGCAATAATAGGAACATAGGAACAATCAGCCATTCACTTCCACCACCATCCCTTCCCAGAGACCAAGGTTGTAGAGGGTGAGAGGAGGGCTGAGTGGTTTATTTAGATGCAGAGGAAGAACCAATTGCATTTGCACAGGGACACTATGTGACAAAATGGGAAAGATCGGAGGCTTTTACCTGACAATTTCAGTCCCCTCCTCTGGCAGAATAGGGATGAAAAGTATTTTCAAATGTGCTGTCAGTTACAGTACAGGGAAGTAAGCCACAGATCAGGATTACACTAGGAGAGTAAATAATCAGCCAACAGCTAAAGGTCAGCTATAGACGAGGACAGGAGGAAGAGAGGCTTTGGGGTTGAAGTCCTATAGAAATACAACTTGCCTCTGAGGAGAGGTATGGACACAGCTGCAGTGCTCACCACTGGCAATTTATAGACATCTAGAAAGTAAGAGCATTTACAATGTTATTGGTAATCAAGATTTCACTGTATTTCACCAGCACTCGTTCTCATTCAAAACTACACCCGATGCCACTTCCAACTTTTCTTTTTTGGGAGGGGAGAGGGTTATTTAAATCATGGAATTGCCATAGTCCAGCGGTGCCCAGGACTTCTAGCCTGGAGACATTAACACCTATTCTGCCACACAGTTTTATTATGGGGCTATGCATAAGTCACCTCCCTCTGTGTCTTAGTTTCTCCACCTGGAAAGTGAGAGTTTATTTATCTTTCCAGGAGCTTTTGTGGCTTAAATGCATGTCCATAAAGTGCTGAGAACCTCAAAATGCAAGTTGCTAGAAAAGGAGCAAAAGGATTGTTATTTGACACAATAGACATATCTCTAAGATACCTTAAACCTCTAGAAATGCTTTCATAAATGATCTCAGACAGTTATTCTTTCCAAAAACATCTAGCTTTTGGCCAAGTACAAGCATGAAAAATTTCAGCCCAAACACTGAATTTAAAGTGTCTGTAAATCCGGGTTTAAGATGCCAGTCCATCCTCAGCATACATATTGGGCTGTTAAATAAAGTATCCAGCTCCATCCAGTCAGCATCACCTGGAAGTGGAGAGGTGTGAAATATTTAGGAACAAGGGAGCCACATGGCCTGTGCAATAACACCCCCTATTTGCCCAGCCAAGGAGCAGTCCTGGATAAACAAGTGGGCCACCTGTGCTCAGAGCCACGCCACTGAGGCTTGGATGTAGCTTACTGTGAATTGAAGGTAAACATCAAAAGGAAAGGTCTTTACCATGCAATGTTGCAAGGAAGGGAGAACACATAATACTGTGAATTAGAGAGTGTTCCCTTGCTAGTGCTTCAGATTCACAGCCAACCAAGATTTGCTTTTTAAAAGGGCCTCTCACCACAGATCCATCAGCCTGCTCCATAAACATGTTCGTGTGTGTACATAAAGCAGTTTTCACATGGGGTAAACCTGAGGCAGTGGTGGTTAGATGCATGAAACTAGACAAGTATCCAGCTGGCTGCTGCCAGCAGTTTAAGTACCATGTAGTGTAAACATGGTCAGAGCACATCTATACAACATTGTGCTTAAACCAGTGGTTCTCAATTTATTTATCATTGTGGGCCACAGGACGCGGGGTGCTGCAGGGGCTTCCTCCATCCTGCAGCTTCTGGTGCGGATGGGGGGCGCACTGGGGAGGTTATCCCCCATCCCACGGCTTCTGCTCAGAATGGGGTCAGGGGCCACCGGGCACAGGCCCTGTGGCTAATCCACCACTGACTGCTGCCCAAGTCAACATCTCTGTTCTTCAGTTTCCCTAGCTGTGAGTGGTGCAATATCGACAGCAGAACCGAGTCTAAATTCATTCAGAGTAGAGAGGCCTGTGAAATGATTTGAGAACCTATAATTAAGGCACTACAGAACGCAAAGTATTTCACCTTTCCCTTTTTTCATAGTTCTCTTGCCACATTTAAGTTTGAGCCCCACAGGATCATAGATGTTCATGACATGCTTTACAGATAGTTTTTAAAAGAGGACAGGTCCCTGCCCCACGCAGCTTATTTGAGAGGCAGAGTAGTCTGGTGGACTGGGCAATCAGGAGACCTAGGTTCTATTCCCAGCTTTGCTGTGTGACCTTAAGCAAGTCAGTTCATCTCTGTGCGTCTGTCTTCCTTGTACCCTTTATCTGTCATGTCTAAATAGATTATAAGCTCTTAATGTGTCTGTACAACACAGAGCATAAGAGGGTTTCAGCCTCCACCGGTGCCTCTAGACATAAGACAAATAAATTACAAATACAATGAGATATAACAATGAGGGATGATTAGAAATCAAGGGCAGGAGAGGAGATGAGGGACACAATAGAGAAGGACCAAGATATGTCTGATACTATGCACACATCTTACTTTATTTTCACACTGGCAGCCATCTTCTCTTCCATTAATCCTACGATAAAGCCATATGTATATGGGACCTCACATACATTTCTAAGGACTGCAGTAATAACATCCATTGTAACTGAGTGATCTCAAACAAAATTACTAACACTGCAGGAGAAAAAAAAATGGGTTAACCGGGGATCTCAAAGGAGAATAAAGTAAACCATCCCCATAAAATGGGTATTTAAATTGAGTCGGGTTTGACACAGTGTTGAGGTTCATACATTTTAAGGCCAGAAGTGACCACTGATCATCTAGTCTGACCCTCTGTATAACAAACCATAGAAACCATTTCTAACCATCATTCACTATTCTGTTTAAGTTTTTTCTTCCAGATGATTTGACTCAACTGTTTTCACCTTTGTGAAATTTAACCTTTTAAAATATTTATTGGTGAGGACTTTATTCTGTTTACAAATAACGAATGTAATTAAGTAATGATCACTTGTACATAAGCAACCACAATCTTTTAGTTCTGTGATCAATTCCTCTGCCATGACGAGGTCTCATAGAATTCCCCTGAGTTGAATGCAATGCTCTTTGAGTTAGGAAGGTGTCATCTATAATATTTAGAAATTCCAAGTATGTTTTAGTAATAGCAACATGAGATCTCTAGCAGATCTCACTCAGATTGAAGTCTCCCGCCACATCCCCGCACATGATAACGCAGAGTTTTTTTCACTACAAATTTTAAATAGGTGTAAGGAGTTGGAGCCATTCATCCTGTTCCCTAGTCTGACTTGGTCATCTGTAGTGGACACCAACTAATACCTCAGTTTGTGTTTTACCTGTTAAAACATATGCCAGTTTGCTTTAGGTCATCACTACAATCAGCATGCAAGTACACTGCTACCTTGATATAATGCCACCGAATTTGGATATAACGCGATAAAGCAGCGCTCCGGGGGGCGGGGCGGGGGTGCGCAGCGCTGCGCACTCTGGTGGATCAAAGCAAGTTGAATATAACGCAGTTTCACCTATAACACGGTAAGATTTTTTCGCTCCCAAGGACAGTGTTATATCGAGGTAGAGGTATACCTTTGAAGGAACAATCAAATATCTTGAGGTCTCAAATTTTACTTGCATTACACTGCATTTTATATAAAGTAGAGGATGGCCATTAAAATTCTTCATATTTTTAGTTAGGGCACTAAAATTGCCCCATCAAAAGTTACAAAAATATTCACTCCAAAATTACATAGGGCACAAAAAAATCCAAGGTCCCCCTGCTGGCTCTGCCATAGCTAAGTGCTACTGAGGACACTTCTCAGCACTGTACTGCCATCAGAGGCAATGTGTGGGGAGGGCATGCGGGGTGACGTGTTTGTGATCACAAGGTCGTGCTCTGCACATCTGCTGAGTAGAAGGATGCCACTGGAATTGGTCTTGCCCACTCCTTCCTTCCCAATGGTGCTACTCCATACACTAGAATCTTGGCCAACTCTTATGTTAAAGTCCCCTAAGAGGATTTTCTTACCTGTTTTTGGAATGGATGACAAAATTTTATCAAAGACAATGTAGAAAGATTCTCTCTGTTCTTCAGCGTCAACAGTTGGTGCAAATGCACGGATAGTGGCAAATGCCTTATTGACCAATTGGATGAAGAGGATCATAAGGCGCTCGATGCTGACGGGGAGCTCAGTCAGGTGGTTGACTAGAAGGTTTTTGATTGCAAAGCTAACACGTGTATTTGCCTGTCACTTGCTGGTTTTCCTTTCCAAAACAAAGTGTAACTGCCACTCTCTTCCCTCAAGTGGTCTTCATCTGCACATCTTGTTTTGCTGAGAGCAGAGATGTCGATGTTGTACCTCAAGAGTTCCCGGGCAACAACTGCTGTTCTGCATTTGGGTCTTTCATTTTTTGATTCGTCTAGCAGGGTACGGACATTCCAAGTTGCAAGAAACATTTTTGTTTTTTAACAGCACTGGGAGTGATCCTGCTGGACACAGTTCTCCAGTCAAGCATGGTGGGATAGCTTATGTTTGGGGCACCTTTTCTAGCCCCTTCCCCGTATGGGGTGAGCAGAGGGGTTCCTAAAAAGGCCTGCTCAGTCATGAGCGCTGCTGCCGAAAATGCCCCCCATCCCAGTCCAGGGGCACATGATGACCATCTTGCAGTCACCGCCTGCGTGTGGGTCTGTGACTAGGGACTCCTGGTGATCACTCCACCTATCCCTGTTGCCACTCGTCCATCACCACAGGACTTTTATGGGTAGGGGTGGGGAAAAGTTCTTCCTGTGAAAGAAGTCTGTGTGTGAGTAGTTTAATATGGGGGAGCTGATGCACACCAGCAGCCCCACAAATCTTGGTGGAAGATGAACCTATGTCCAGTGGCAAGGAGGTCCAAGACGACTGGGGGTTTCTCTTCCTCTGCAGTCTTCGTCTGACTTTGCAGCTGTTGAGAGGTGAGCCTGCTTCATCCGCCTGTCCTGCCGTTGAGGTCTTGCACTGGGTTGTGTTGTGCTGGGCTGCACTTTGGTACCTCTCCTTTGACCTTACCACCACGGGTGACCCTGCTATAAGTACAGGACTCCAGACAGCATCACTCTTAGAGTCTTAAGTATATGCAAGCTTCTCCACCATGTCAAGGTGGCAGCCCAAGGAGAAGTTGCAGTACAACATACCAGGCATATGGGACAAGATAAGTCTTCAGGACTCTCCCATGTACCTCATACCGTTAGTGACTAGCCAGCATGTCAGTATGTCAAGAACATTCGTTTACCACTTTCCATGCAATGCCGGCAATGGGAAAGCAGCAGCAAAGCAATTTAAGAAATGTTATTGCCTGACCATTTAGATGCCAACCCAGGAATCAGATGGAAGAGATTAATTAAAAGCAAGTCCAGCAAGGGTGGTTTAAGTTGGACATTAGGAAAAACTTCCTAGTTGTCAGGGTGGTTAAGCACTGGAATAAATTGCCCAGAGAGGTTGTAGAATCTCCATCCTTGGAGATTTTTAAGAGCAGGTTAGATAAACAGCTGTCAGGGATGCCCTAGATAATACTTAATCCTGTCATGAGTGCAGGGGACTGGACTAGCTGACCTCTCAAGGTCCCTTCCAGCCCTACAATTCTAAGATTTCCACTGCCATTGAAGGTTTGTGTTCAACAGTGTTTAATTCCTTTTTACGGCTAGTCTGTATAAACTGTAGCTACTGTTGATAAAGTTTGTCATACGAACACAGACATTTACTAGAAACCAAGGAGTATTTGACATTCTGCTCCTTTGGTTTAAGAACCACCACCAAACTGTGAAACTAATCAAAATAATGAAGCAGCCGAGAGAAACAAGAAAAAGCAGCAACAGCAGCAGGCGAATTTTATCCTAGAAGGGTTGTAAAAGCTCAGTCCAGATGCCCATCAGTTCACTGCCAAAACTGCTGACAGATTTCCATCTGCACAGAAGATTCTTTTCTGGGCCTCCCCTCCATTCCCCACATGGACTCCTGCACCGAGGACTTTACAGGAATGGGGTGGGATCTCTAGCCCTGCTCCTCTAGCTTAAGGAGGAAGCAGTGGCAGGAGGGAACTTTGGTTGCTGGATGCGGAAGCTCTTTGTTCCCTGGGAATCCAATCTAGCATCTGAAAAAGTGCTACAAAAATTAGTTAAGGAACTAGTCATTACAGTCAGTCACACTCAGCCCAGCAGAGAGAGATTCTCAGATTATAAAGTCCATTGCCCCACTTTTTCCTCTGAAAATCCTGTCACAGGTTCTAGCATCACATAAGCCATAAAACAGAAGAGGCTGGGGTTGTCTGGGAGCGTATAGGTCAAAGAACAAGTTTTAGGGGATTAACTTCCACTGTACTCCATACTTGGACTCTGTCCATTCCAGGGGCTGAGTGTGTGGCATTTTACAGGTATGGTACAAAGCTAAGAGAATCCTTACATGCTTCTCAGAGGAATGAAATCTTCTGGCCCAGTCTCCAAGATGGCTTGGACAAAAAGCCCTTGATTGGCTTTATACACCATGATGTTAGCATTCCACCCTCCCTCTTCCCACCCCCGATGCCTTGTAATGGAAAGGAGCCAAACATACCTCTCTGGTTCCAAAAAAACTGCTCCTTTCCCTGAAAAGCTCTCATCTCCCATAAGCCCACTCACTAAACTCATACTATCACCTGTCATTATCAACAGCAGACAGCGTGTGTTGGTAGAAGCCAGTCAAATGACAGGGACCCCAGCCAAGACTCTTGTTAACTAATTAGCTTTCACCTGTCATTGCAAGAGTCTACTGAGAAGGGTGTAAAAAGTCCAACTATGGAAAGTGAGGCCAAGTAAAAGATCAACATGTAATCATAGATCTTAACACTCCCAATGCCTATGCTAAGGCCATTTTCTGCCACGGTGAGGTGGTCCCTTACACACCATTTCAATACTTTTGACTTATGAATTTTGCCTAGTCTGGTATCTAAACAGCATTCACAAATGAGGCTGTGAGAGGGGAACCAAAGTTCTCTTTTGAAGTTCACTACTCACCAGCTCTGTTCAGAGAGCACTGCATTGGGTGTGGTACAAGAACCAGAACAGAATGTTACAGGAAGGAAGAATGCATAGGCATTGGGAGCGTTAAGATCTAGGATTACATGTTGATCTTTTACCTTGGCCTCACTTTCCACAGTTGGCCTTTTTACACCCTTCTCAGTAGACTCTTGCAATGACAGGTGTAAGCTAACCAATGTGGCACCTAAATTGCAGACAGGTCAGTGCGCTGAGCTACCTGGCCACGCCTCCGCGTAGGAGCCAGAGGGAGGACATGTGGCAGCTTCCGGGAGCTACTTGAGGTAAGCGCCACCCGGAGCCTGCACCCCTGACCCCCTCCTGTGCCCCAACCTTCTGATCCAGTCCTGATACCCTCCTGCCCTCCGAACCCCTCTGTCCCAGCCCGGACCATCCTCCTACACCCCAAACCCCTTATCTCCAGCCCCACCCCAGAGCCTGCACCACTAGCTGGAGCCCTGACCTCCCTTCCAGCCCCAGCCCTGATCCCTCTCCCATTGTCCAACCCCTTGGTCCCAACTCAGAGCAACCTGCCACACACACTTCCCAACCTTCTGAGCCAACTGAGTAAAAATGAGCAAGTGAGTGAGGGCGCGGAGGGCAAGCAGCAGAGGGAGGGGAGATGGAGTGATTGCGGGGCAGGACTTCGGAGGAAGGACAGGGCAGAGGTGTTCGGTTTTGTGCGAGTAGAAAGCCAGGAACTCTAGCACAGGGTCTGAAATGGAAATCATGTACATTAAACATCCCAAGCAAGCATGCAAGGAATGACACTATATGAGATGTTTTTAATGCTCCATACACATCTCTGCTGAAGTCACCATCTGCCCCTCCCGATCCCCCCTTACCCCCCCCCCGCAAAAAACACACACCAAATGCTACAACATGACAATTTATCCTGAACAGTAACATTAAAGAAAAATTACAATGGAGAAGAATTTTGGAGCTTGATGATACTCCTCTGCTAGCAACATCCATTCCAGATATGAATTATTTGGCTTTGGTTGCTTTAAAGGCTGCTAAGACAACCATTTATTTTACTGGTTTTCATCTTTTAAAGTGAAGACACATGCAGTCAAGGCAAGCAGTCATCACCAACCTGGGTTCTGATGCCATGGTCTGGACAATAGTCTTCTAAGTCTTTGTGTTTCTCCCCTTCCCCCCCCCCCCCCCACCCTAAACACTTTTAAATACTTGGAGAATTTTTCCCACCCCATAAGTTTAGGTTGGCTGAACAAGACTAAGTTCATTTAAGCTTTTCACACTTCTAAACATTTTTATTGCTCTTCTCTGAGCTCCATCCCAATGGTTAATTTCTTTTGGCACTGAGGTCCCCTGAACTCAGTGCAACTTCCCAGCTATTCTATCCTCACTCTGATTTGATGCCTCTCAATACAAAACTCATTATATAGGCCCCACTGGTTGCCCTATTACACAGTAAATCTCTAGTTACTGTCTATTGTCTACCCCAGAGGTCCAGTAGCCATTACTGTTTTCCTGATTTTCTCATCCGACTGAATCTTTCAAACAGCATTTTGAACACATTCATCCCCTTGTGTTTTTCAAAACAATCTCATTTTGTCGTCATCTTCTGCCTATATTTCTAACACCTGTAAATCATTTTGTATCATTTCTCCAAGTCCACAATTCCTCCTGATCTAAGTTTCATTAATGTGCCAGTTCACCTCCCATTTACCACTCCTCCTGGATTTGTTTGCTTAAAGATTTTTAAAGTTGCTATTGGCTTAACCTGCAAGTGCCCTTAAATGGATCTGGTTGGTCTTGTGGTTAAAGCTCAGGACTGGGACCTTTGAGACCTGGGCTCTAATCCTGGCTCTGCCTCCAACTCATTGAACAACCTTGGGGATAGTCACTTCACCTAAAACCCCAGTTTTCACATCTGTAAAACTGGGAAAATGCAGACTGAGCTACTTGGCAAGGGGTGGAGAGCCTGGATTCATTAGGGATCGTTTCAAAGCACTTTACGATCTCATGGAAGGCACTAGAGAAGCAGAATATTTCACAAACCCATTAAAAAAGATCTTAAAACCAGTTATCACCTGTGCTGTCTCTAACCTAACAGGCTCCATCAGGTAGCCAAAAGCCTAACCAAATTCATGTACTTTTCATCATGCCTTGAAAATCAGCAAGCCCTGAGACTGTCAGAGGGAGATTTCAGAAAGACCTTCCTCTCAGAGAATATCCTGTCAATTGTTCAGGGAAGCAACCCCCAACAGTGCTGAAATAATGGAGGCTGCCCAGGTGTGTTGAAGAAAGGTAGACCTCATAGCTGCACACCCTGAGCCACTCCAAACCATAGAGAGAGGGGCCAGGTTGCCATCATGGAAGGAAGAGGGAGCCCATAAATTAACCAAAATCTCAGAGGGAAGAAAAGGCCCCCTTTCCCCACCATCTCCACCTCAAGAGAGAACAGGAATGTGGTTTGATGGCATGAGTACAATGCAGTTCACCGTAAGGAAAACGCAGCCTGGTGTTTGTTGGGCAGACAGCTTTCCCCTTCATCTCATTTACTCCATGAATACATTAGCATGCCTTAAGCTTTAGTCATGTTTGTTGCCTCTCTCCCTTAACCCACACGCTGAATGCCTAAGCCCCCCATCCACACTTCCTCATGTGAAAAGGGCCTCTCTTCCTGCAAAAGGAGGACGGTTTGTTCCTGCCTGCTTCTGTGTTCCAGCTCCAGCGCTGGGCCTTCTGAGCCAGCATGAGCCCAAGCAAACAAAAGCTGATCTAGGATCCAGTGCTAGTCACCAGTGCCCACGTAACTAAATAAAAAGAGACTTTGTTCCAAAGAACTGCAGAAAATGCATTTTCTCTTGTTTATGGTAAAGTCTCAGCTACACTGGCTGGCCACCTGATGTAGATGTGTATTTAGAGAGAACTCGGGTACTAAGGTACTCAACTCCCTTTGGCTTTCAATTGGAGTTGAACACCTAACTTCCTCTTTGTGCTTCTGAAAATCTCTCTTAACTATAGGCTCTTTGGGGCAGGGATTGTACTACTCTAGGTTTGTACCACCCCTAGCGTAATGAGGTCCCATCCTCTGTTGGTCCCGAGGCACTACCATAAAGGGGGGACAAGTGTCTAAATTCTACCCATCAGCCTAAGCCTTTTGAGGAATGATCCGAAAAACCAAAAGGCCTGGACTCTGTTCTCAGCTTGCAACATACTGTGACCATGAACAAGTCTTTGCCTCATTTAACCCATCCGTAAAGTGGGGATCTCGCTTTACAGCGCAGGGAGATGGGAGACTCTGTTCATAAAGTGCTTTGAGACCCTAGGCTTGGAAAGTTCTATCAAATGATGCAGAGAGGGCTTCAAAATCCAATCAACTATGATAAGTATGCATCTTCCCCAGGTGAGGGCAGAACAGAACAGTGTAAAATCACAAAGTAACATCGTCCTAAGTCTGGGGACAGCTCCAACATTGCTACAGCAAAGTGAAATCTCGAAACAATCAACTTTAGGCTGTCATCATGAATTGAGAAGTGGCAAAAAAGAATCTTTAATTCTGCAAAATATTGTTTCGCACTCAATCTGACAATGCTTGGTGAGATTCAGGTTAACATGTGTATGTATTACACAGATTTTGAAAAGCGCCTAAACATTTAGGTGTGCAAACCTCAAGTGGAGTTGTGCTCCTAAGTTACTAGACATGTCTGAATGTCTTTGCAATAATATTTACAAACAGAACCAACTTGATGTTTTGCACACACTGATCATAGTCTTGCCTTCCAACAACTCTCAGCTATCACCATCTCCATAAATTGGTTAACACAGCCAAGACTACACTGCTGAAGTTAAGATTCACTGGACTGAAATGCAATGAGAGATAAAAGGCTAAGTCCCATGGGACTTGATTTTGGAGTGCTAAGCATTGACAAGTAGGGTTGCCAACCTCCTGGAATCAGCCAGGAGTCTCCAGGAACTGATCTCCTGGTGGCTACTGAAACCAATCCGGGAGATTTTAATAGGCTGCTAGAAGTCTGGTCAGTGGCACAGCAGAGCTAAGGCAGGCTCCTTACCTGCCCTGGCTTTGTGCTGCTCCCAGAAGAGACCAGCACGTCCTTCTGACTCCTAGGCACAGGGGCCGCCAGAAGGTCTGTGTGCTGCCCCCACCCTGAGCACCAGCTCCCAACCAATGGGAGCAGCGAGGATGACAACTGCAGACAGCCTGGCCACTCCTGAGCCTAGGAGCCGTACATGTCAGTCTCTGCCCAAGGTAAGTGCTGCCCGACCAGAGCTGGGACCCCTCACCCCCTCCTGCACCTCAATCCCCTGCCCCAGCCCGGTAAAAGTGAATGAGGGTTGGGGAGAGCGAGCGAGCGAGCGACAGAGGGAGGGGCCTCAGAGAAGGGGTAGGGCAGGGGGAGGGCAAAGGTATTTGGGTTTGTGCAATTAGACACTTGGCAATCTTGACAACAAGCTATCAGCTGCCACTACAGAAACAGCTATGACTATTGATGGAGTGCTGTGATAATTCATAAAATAAACAGCTACCACCAGCTAGCATTTCTGCACTTTACCAAGGTTGATTGGTATTACACCTGTTTCACAGATGGGGTAGCAAGTCAAGCAACTTCCTCTAGGTCACAGAGTAAGTCAGTGGCAGAGCCAGGAACACAAGTCAGTCTTTTTAATTCCCAGCCCTGTGTTCTAGCCACTGAACACAAGCAGCCTTATCTTTCGTGCTTCCTTTTCCTCGTGCCCGTGGCATAAAAAGCTCTCCCCAACACACACAAAGCCAAAACCAAATAGGATGCTGCTTGTTACGTGACTTTATCAAACATTTTCAAGAGATTCTGCAGTCTGAAATTCAGCTGACAAATTCTAAGCTTACAGAAATCTCTGAGAGACAGCTGACATACATTTTGACAAGGAGTGCTCTACTTAACTGAACTGCAGCGTATATTATGCATCATTATTTGGTGTTCTTCATTTTGAAACATAGCATCTTTACCCCTAAAATCCATGCCATCCAGGCACCAAACATGAATTTTGCACTTTCAATGTTACTGTCCATTGATTGCATCCATTCAGGACCGCTAAAATAAAATCATTAAGTTAGAAGGTAGGTTTTCCTTACTGTTTAAAATTTCCATATCACAAAGAATATACTCTTGTACTGCATAATTAGTTTAGTAGTTGCCAGGTAGCACTTGATTGGCACATGCCAGATAACTCAGGGGAGTACTGCAGACTGCTGCTTAACCACTTGTTTGTCCCTCTGTAAATCCTCATTCACAAACCACCAGTACATGCTAATCCCTCTACCTATGCTTTAAACCTTTCAATTTCCACTGAATCATTTATATGGTTGACTTGAATGCCAGGGCTGTATCTCAGCATTTATTTTCCACAATTACTAAGCAGCCATTCACTTTTACAGTTAAAATCCATAGAACAGGATCATCCAAACTTCCTATGTGAGTGCCATACTGTCACTTTGTCAGGAAAACAAAAGCTGCACCCAACTGCCATAAATTAAACAGACTGCAGCAGATTGCCACTTTAAGG
The DNA here is from genome assembly GCF_003597395.2 of Chelonoidis abingdonii. Lineage (NCBI taxonomy): Eukaryota > Metazoa > Chordata > Testudines > Testudinidae > Chelonoidis > Chelonoidis abingdonii. The sequence continues at coordinate 299,651,455 of NC_133770.1, read as the reverse complement.
CAGCAGTTCAACCCATGTGAGCCTCAAATTCCAGCAAAAGGTTATTTGTATCACTATGGAGCATTGTATGCTGGGACTTTTAGTCATAGGCTGCACACCCAAGATCCACTGTGGATCATACTGCACAACACCATGTGCCAAATCAGGCTCACAGCCACCTCTGTACTAAGGTACACCTGGTTTTGCTCTTAAGATCTGTCAATGCCCTAAAGTCATATTGAGAACATCCATTTCCAGCAAAACTCCCCAATTTGCTGCCCAGTGTACCATTCACTCCCCAGTATCCACTCTTTAAGCAATGAACAAGCGAATCTAAAGAGGACTTTTCTCATAAAGGGAAAAAAGCTACCAACCATTTCAGCAACTGCCAGGCTAGCTCCACTCACAAAGCAGCACATTTAGTGAGAGCAAAACTCTTACCCAAAGAGTCTGATCATTCTAGGTACAACTCATGAACCCAACACATGAAGCCAGAATCACATTCCATCTGATACTGAACTCTATAGCATATAGCTTCCCAGAAGGCTGCACCAGCAAGGTCACCCCAAGTTCAATTTTAGACATTCAAGGCATCTCTCTATCCTGTTTCACCTTCTATTTTTCCCCCTTTCCAGGCTATATCACCATAAATGTAAATCCTCAGTCAAATGAGCAGTCTGCTATCAAGGAATGCCATTCATAGGTCCTCCTTACTAAGAGCCCTACGCCACACTCTAAACTTGTTTAACTACATCACTTAAACACTTAATAGAACAATCAGGTGAAGCTTAGAGATCCTGCTTTTAAAAGATGCTTGGATATACATTTATTACTTGCATAAACTTCCTGCACATAGATACAGCAACAATTCTTCATTTCATTTCTCTTCCCTTGCTCTCAATTTTATAATATAATTCCAATTTTTAAAAAACGCACCATTTAGCATATCATTGCATCTGTCATCCATGCTTGTTGACAGATATTAGCTATTCAACATTGTACCCTTAGGTCAATTCCTGCAGGTAACATCACCATATCACTAGCTTCACCTTGAATGACAGGATTAGATATTTTAAGAATAAATTGAATTGTGACTATATCATTACTCTCCATTTGCAGCCACCAGTTTTCCAAGAGGCATTCATGCAACATCAAAATCTATCCTTGTACTGTCAGTTTAGGACAAGCATGCATGGTCCTCAGACATGATTTTAGAGCATCACACAAATTAAGCTTGTCTACTTTGCTGCCAATGCCACCTGCTCAGTGCATTAGGTCTAGGTTTACCCTTGGTTGGGCCTATATCTATTTTGTATCTATAAGAAGATATGAGAAGCTGTGCACATTTCAACGGAATTCCCACACTTCTGGGTAGATGAAGTTATTAGGCATTTGGTCTCATACATCATGCCACCACTCAGCAATGCAACAGACAAGTGGTCCCCAAAAATTGGAGGAATGCACGGTGAGGCCCAGGCCAGCCCCATAGGGGTGGGAAGCAGGGAGGCCGGGGACCATGGGCCCCCACTTTTTATCAGCCCTAAGGGTGAGTGATGGGGAGGTGGAAGAGAGGAGCGAACAGGGGTGGGGCCTCAGGAGGAAGAGGCAGCACAGAGAGCAGGGCCACTGTTTGGGCATTTGTGGTCCCCCCACTTATAGGGTGCTTCTGCAGCTCCTGGTGGGGAGGGAGCACCACCCAGCCCCACTCTGCCCCTAGACTGGCTCCAATATCAGCCGCAGCTCCACTCAGCCCCCTGATCATTCCACCAGGCCAGCTCTGCCTCTAGCCCCAAGTCCTCCCCCATGTCCAGTTCTGACCCCAGTTCTGCCCTTCAGCCCAAGTTCCCCTGCTGAGCTAACTGTGCTGCAATGGAGGGGGGCTGTAGACAGATTCTACAACTGGTATTGAGGGGGCTTGACAGGAAAAGTTTGGGCACCACTGAAATAGACAGATGGATAAACACTGCAATAGACAAACTTCAGGCTGCGGTTTGTTTACAAAGAAACTGCAATAGTTTTGCTCAGCCCAGCAACCTGAAAGCTCCAAACATCAGAGAAAAGGTGGATGAGCTGATATCTTTTATTGGTCCAATCAAAAGATATTACCTCACCCACCTGGCCTCTCTAATATTCTGGGACCCACACAGCAATAACACTGCACACAAAAAGGAAAGAAACACGTCACTTCAAGGAAGAAGAAATTCCAACAGGTTTGAAAATAAGAGATCTGATAACTTCTCTCAGCCTTCTCCTGATGAGAGTCATCTTGCTAAGCAGCCACATTTGCAACATTGGGTGCACAGAAACAAGGTGAGATTGCAGGCACTGCTAATAGATGCACAGGCATTTTAATCACTTCATTACAGAAATATAAGGCCCCAAATGTCACCATTGCCGCCTAGGAAAACTACTCAGAGACATATGTTACTGGTGGTCATTGTCAAAGTGCTGCCTCAAAGCCCCATGATACAAATAGCTCCCCACTGGGCTCCTCGGACAGCCCTGGTATCTCGCTGCTCCAAATCAGCAGCCAAGCGGTCTGCCTCAGCACTCCAACCCTGAGCAAACCTTTCACCCTCAGCTTCAGAGATTGTGCAACATACAGCAGGCAGCTATGGTTACAGGAATATTATCCTCAGTGCCTTTATCTCAGCCTGTTGTAGAACCGCTCCTTACTGCTGTCCAGGTGACACATGAACCACAGCTGTAAAGGGGACACAGGGTCCCCCAGGATTACTGTGGGCATTTCAACATCCTCCACTGTGATCTTCTGGTTAGAAAAGAAAGTTCCCGCTTGCAGCTTTCTGTACAGGCCAGTGTTCCTGAAGGTGAGTGTGTCATGCACCTTTCCCAGACCACGCCATGCTGATGTCAGCAAAATGCCTACAGTGATCCACAAGTGCCTGCAACACCATGGGAAGCACCCCTTCCTATTGGTGTACTCCGTCACAAGGTGGTCTGTGTGTGCCATCCATCACTCCTCCATGGTTAGGGAAACCCATTTCTGCAAAGCCGTCCACTATTTCACGCACATTTCCCAGAATTACGGTCCTCCGCAGGAGGATGAGATTTATTGCCCTGCACACCTGCATTAATGCAGCCCCAACGGCTGACTTGGTGTCATTGTGGATAGTTCTCTGAAGATGTCCATGCAGTGTGCAGAGGCGGTCAAGAAAGCAAACAAGATGTTAGGAATCATTAAAAAGAGAATATGTTATTGCCCTTATATAAATCGATGGTATGTCCACATCTTGAATACTGAGTGCAGATGTGGTCGCCTCATCTCAAAAAAGATATACTGGCACTAGAAAAGGTTCAGACAAGGGAAACTAAAATGATTAGGGGTTTGGAGAGGGTCCCATAATGAGGTGAGATTAAAGGAGGCTGGTACTTTCAGCTTGGAAAAGAGGAGACTAAGGGGGATAATGATAGAGGTATATAAATCATGAGTGATACGGAGAAAGTAGATAAGGAAAAGTTACTTAGTTATCCCCATAATACCAGAACTAGGGCCACCAATGAAATTAATAGGCAGCAGTTTTAAAACAATAAAAGGAAGTTCTCACCACAGTGCACAGTCAACTTGTGGAACTCCTTGCCTGAGGAAGGTTGTGAAGGCTGGGACTATAACACATTTAAAAGAGAACTGGATAAATCAGGGAGGTTAAGTCCATTAATGGCTATAGCCAGGATGGGTAAGGAAGTGTGTCCCTGAGCCTCTGTTTCTCAGAGGGTGGAGCTGGATGGCAGGAGAGAGATCAAAACTTGATCATTACCTGTTAGGTTCACTCCCTCTGGGACACCTGGCATTGGTCACTGTCGGTAGACAGGATACTGGGCTAGATGGGCCTTTGGTCTGAGCCAGTACGGCCATTCTTATGACTTTCCCACTCTAAAATGATTTGCGACTGATCAGTAGCAGTCTGGAGTTGCCAGCTTCCACAGAGCAATTGCCACACACTTCTCTACCAAGAGGGCAGCTCTCATTCTGGTGTCCTTGCGCCACAGGTCTGGGGCAAGCTCCATGCATAGTTCCAGGAAGGTGGCTTTCCACACTCAAAAGTTCTGTAGCCACTGCTCTTCATCCCACAACTGTATGATGATACGATCCCACCATTCAGTGCTTGTTTCACAAGCCCAAACACGACGGTCTACCCTATGCACCTGCTCTGTGAATGCCAAAAGCAATTTAAAGTTGCCCCTCTCCATATCATGCAGAATGTGAGGTGCCTGCGAATCTTCTTCAGTTAGGAACGTCACAACTAACTACACTGCCATCCACAATGTCTTCATGAGTTAGAGCATAGGAGAGCAATGCGGAATCCATCCTCTCTCAAAGATGCCGGGGTGCACAGCAAAGAACGGCCATTGAAAAAATGTTGCAAAAGAAAGCTGGAAGCTCATGGAGTACTGGGACAGAAAGCAATGCATTATGGGACATTTAGCACTGGCCTAAGATACACCGCAATCCACTCCATCATCCCTCAACACCTAGCAACAGAAGGACTGTGGGATAGGTACCCACAGTGCATTGCTCCCACTCTCAATGATGGTGCCCCCACTGAGGACACAATCTGCTGACAAAGGGAGCAACTGTGAACACAAAATTGTGATTTTTATTATGTCAACTTTTGAGTGTCAATATCACTTTTGTTGACACAAATTGGTAGCGTAGACAGGCCTCCTCACTTCACAGTCCATGGGCTGCAAGAGCGGCTGCACCCTCTTTGAACTAATTTTGGTTGGTGGAGCTACGCAGTTTACAGACCCACTGGCCATATCCCCAGCCGTGTTGCAAAATACATCTCTTGGGCTCTATTTCTGGTTTCACATATTCATAAATGATCTTAAGTGATCTGCCAAGATATCACAGCAAGTCAGTGGCAGAGGTACACAGAAATCAAGGACCCCCATTCCCCCTAGTCTCCTGGCATTTGCCACTAGAACACGATCTAGGCATGAGACTCAGTTAAACCAGGAGTTCTGTGCATAGAATGACTAGATGGCATGCAGTAGAGTATGCCAATGAGATTCACTGCGTGAAATGAACTGAAGAGAATAATTCTGCCATAAGTGAATGATGTGCTGATGCAAGAAAAGACAGCAGCTAGAGGGATACAACTGCATTTGTTCTATCCCTAATTGTTATTGCTGTAAAGCAGCCACACTAAACGCAACATGAAAATGGTCAAGTTAAAAAATCAGTGGTAGCAATATCATTAGGCAGAATTATAGCATCTTAGTATCATGACAGTCAAATTTCAGAAACCCTGATGTTTAATAGTGCCAATATCAACTACATCAGGCCAAGCAGCAATAAATCTTCATGCTGTGCTTCATTCCTATCAACACTTAAACACTGCAGAACATTTAGTTTGATATTTGCAATGCAAATCCATTCAACTGTGGGCTGAAATATTCTAAGCATGGCAGAGTCTGTGCCTGGAATTTCCATCTATCTGCTCCATTTGGATTGCTTTATCGCTTTGGTGTTTAGGTTCCATGGAACTAGATCTAACTCCTAAATTATGCAACAGCTCAGAAGTCAAAATCATAGCATATCAGGGTTGGAAGGAACCTCAGGAGGTATCTAGTCCAACCCCCTGCTCAAAGCAGGACCAACACCTACTAAATCATCCCAGCCAGGGCTTTGTCAAGCCTGACCTTAAAAACCTCTAAGGAAGGAGATTCCACCACCTCCCTAAGTAACCCATTCCAGTGCTTCACCACGCTCCTGGTGAAAAAGTTTTCACTTTTTGATCTTGGCAAATCAAAGGCAATGTCTCAAAGTCACAGGTTCTGCTCCAAGGCTCCCAGAGAAGCCTGACGTGTGAGATGGATAGGAGCTCTTCAGAGGTTCATCTAACAGTGGGACTCTATTTAATTTATCAGGATCTCATTTGTCTGTGTGAATGACCGTTTGAAAATAGTTCTTGTCCTCTTATGATCCTGTGGAGCTGAGCATAGAGGAGTGCCGTTTACACCAATGAAGTTAAATCATGTGAACAATTAGTGCTGCTGATAGGTTTAATCTCTCAGATTTTCATATTGTTTAGCAAATGGAGAACAGTCCTGTATGTGTCTTTCATATCTAATGCCTCACTTTTAAATGAATTTTGTGGTTTGACTTTCCTTTCATCTGTTTTTGTTTTGTGCCAAACAAAATGTTTGTCAGTTAAGCTCTGTTCAGGTAGGCTTTTATGATTGCATAACATTTGTCTAGCAAGTCTGATACATTACATATTGACCACTACGGAGTATATCGGAGGGAGGTGAAAAATACCCATAATGCTCTTAGCCAATTGTGCAGGGCTCCATCTGGTATAGGGGGAAATAATTTAAAAAAACAAACAAAACCCAAACCATAAATATATAACCTACATTCTTGCTGGCAAGTTAAAGAAGTATGGGCTGGATGAATAGATCATAAGGTGGATAGAAAGCTGGCTAGATCGTTGGGCTCAACGGTAGTGATCAATGGCTCCATGTCTAGTTGGCAGCGTATCAAGAGGATGCCCAATGGTCGGTCCTGGGGCCAGTTTTGTTCAATACACTTTTACCCCAGATATAACGCTGTCCTCGGAGCCAAAAAATATTACCGCATTATAGGTGAAACCGCGTTATATCGAACTTGCTTTGAATCCACCGGAGTGTGCAGTGTGCCCCCTCCCCCCCGAGATCTTCTTTACCGTGTTATATCTGAATTCGTGTCATATTAGGTGGCATTATATCGGGGTAGAGTGTACCTTCGTTTAATGATCTGGAGGCTGGCGTGGACTGCACTCTCAGCAAGTTTTGCAGATGGCACAAAACTGGAGGAGTGGTAAATACTCTGGAAGTAAGGATAGCATATAGAGGGACCTAGACAAAATATAGGATTGGGCCAAAAGAAATCTGAGGAGGTTCAGCAAGGACAAGCGCAGGTCCTGCATTTAGGACAGAAGAACCAGCATGCTGCAGACCTAGGGACTGAATGGCTAGGCAGGAGTTCTGCCAGAAAGGACCTGGGGTAACAGTGGATGAGAAGCTGGATACAAGTGACAGTGTGCCCTTGTTGCCAAGAAGGCTAAGCGCATTTTGGGCTGTATAAGTAGGGGCATTGCCAGCAGATCGAGGGACATGGTCAATTCTTCTGTATTTGCATTGGTGAGGCTCCTCTGGATACTGTGTCCAGTTTTGGGCCCCACACTACAAGAAGGATGTGGAAAAATTGGAAAGAGTCCAGCGGAGGGCAACAAAATGATATTAGGGGGCTGGAGCACATGACTTATGAGGAGAGGCTGAGGGAAGTAGGATAGTTTAGTCTGCAGAGAGAAGATGAGGGGAGTTTAATAGCTGCTTTCAACTACCTGAAGGGGGTTCCAAAGAGGATGGATCTAGACTGTTCTCAGTGGTACCTGATGACAGAACAAGGAGTAATGGTTTCAAGTTGCAGTGGGGGAGGTCTAGGTTGGATATTAGGAAAGAGAGAGATTCCATGCCCACCTGCTCAGTGCATTAGTGTCTAGGTTACCCTTGGTTGGCCTATTCTCTTAATTTTGTATCTATAAGAAGATAATGAGAAGCTGTGCACATTCAACGGAATCCCACACTTCTGGGTAGATGAAAGTTATAGGCATTTGGGTCTCATACTCATGCCACACTCAGCAATGCAACAGAACAAGTGGTCCAAAATAAATTGGAGGATGCACGGTGAGCCCAGGCCACCCCATAAGGGTGGGGGCAGGGGAGCCGGGAACCATGGGCCCCCATTTTATCAGCCCTAAGGGGAGTGATGGGAGGTGGATAGAGAGGAGCGACAGGGTGGGGCCCTCAAGGAAAGAGCAGCAACAGAGAGCAGGGCCACTGTTTGGCATTTGTGGTCCCGCCACTTATAGGGTGCTTCTGCAGCTCCTGGTCGGGGAAGGGAGCACCACCCAGCCCCACTACTGCCTAGCTGGCTCAATATTCAGACCGCAGCTCCACTCAGCCCCCTGATCATTCCACCAGGCCAGCTCTGCCTCTAGCCCCAAGTCCTCCCCATGTCCAGTTCTGACCCCAGTTCTGCCCTTCAGCCCAAGTTCCCTGCTGAGCTAACTGTGCTGCAATGGAGGGGGGCTGTAGACAGATTCTACAATGGTATTGAGGGGCTTGACAGGAAAAGTTGGGCACCACTGAAATAGACAGATGGATAAACACTGCAATAGACAAACTTCAGGCTGCGGTTTGTTTACAAAGAAACTGCAATAGTTTTTGCTCAGCCACAACCTGAAAGCCTAAACTACAGAGAAAAGGTGGATGAGCTGATATTTTTTTATTGGTCCAATCAAAAGATATTACCTCACCACCTGGCCTTCTAATATTCTGGGACCCCACACAGCAATAACACTGCACACAAAAGGAAAGAACACGTCACTCAAGGAAGAGAAATCCCACAGGTTTGAAATAGAGATCTGATAACTTCTCTCAGCCTTTCTCCTGATGAGAGTCATTTGCTAAGCAGCCACATTTGCAACATTGGTGGCACAGAAACAAGGTGAGATTGCAGGCACTGCTAATAGATGCACAGGCATTTTAATCACTTCATTACAGAAATATAAAGGCCCCAAATTCACCATTGCCGCCTAGGAAAACTACTCAGAGACATATGTTACTGTGGTCATGGTCAAAGTCTGCCTCAAAGCCCCCTGATAAAATAGCTCCCAAACTGGGCTCCTCGGACAGCCCTGGTATCTCGCTGCTCCAAATCAGCAGCCAAGCGGTCTGCCTCAGCACTCCAACCCTGAGCAAACCTTTCACCCTCAGCTTCAGAGATTGTGCAACATACAGGCAGGCAGCTATGGTTACAGGAATATTATCCCAGTGCCTTTATCTCAGCCTGTTGTAGAACCGCTCCTTACTGTTGTCCAGGGTGACACATGAACCACAGCTGTAAAGGGGACACAGGGCCCCCAGGATTACTGTGGCATTTCAACATCCTCCACTGTGATCTTCTGGTTAGAAAAGAAAGTTCCCGCTTGCAGCTTTCTGTAAGGCCAGTGTTCCTGAAGGTGAGTGTGTCATGCACCTTTCCCAGACCACGCCATGCTGATGTCAGCAAATGCCTACAGTGATCCCACAGTGCCTGCAACACCCCATGGGAAGCACCCCTTCCTATTGGTGTACTCCGTCACAAGGTGGTCTGTGTGCCCATCCATCACTCCTCCATGGTTAGGGAAACCATTTCTGCAAAGCCGTCACTATTTCACGCACCATTTCCCAGAATTACGGTCCTCCGCAGGAGGATGAATTTATTGCCTCCACACCTGCATTAATGCAGCCCAACGGCTGACTTGGTGTCATTGTGGATAGTTCTCTGAAGATGGTCCATGCAGTGTGCAGAGGCGGTCAAGAAGCAACAAGATGTTAGGAATCATTAAAAAGAAATATGTTAGCCCTTATATAAAACGATGGTATGTCCACATCTTGAATATACTGAGTGCAGATGTGGTCGCCTCATCTCAAAAAAGATGATACTGGCAACGAAAAGGTTCAGACAAGGGAAATAAAATGTTAGGGTTTGGAGAGGGTCCATATGAGAGGTGAATTAAAGAGGCTGGTACTTTTCAGCTTGGAAAAGAGGAGACTAAGAGGGGATATGATAGAGGTATATAAAATCATGAGTGATAGGAGAAGTAATAAGGAAAGTTACTTAGTTTATTCCATAATACAGAACTAGGGCCACAAATGAAATTAATAGGCAGCAGGTTTTAAAACAAATAAAGGAAGTTCTTCAACACAGTGCACAGTCAACTGTGGAACTCCTTGCCTGAGGAGGTGTGAAGGCTGGAACTAACACAACAAAGAGAACTGGATAAATCAGGAGGTTAAGTCCATAATGGCTATTAGCCAGGATGGGTAAGGATGGTGTCCCTAGCCTTCTGTTTCTCAGAGGTGGAGCTGGATGGCAGGAGAGAGATCAACTTGATCATTACCCTGTAGGTCACTCCCTCTGGACACCTGCATTGGTCACTGTCGTAGACAGGATACTGGGCTAGATGGGCTTGTGGTCTGAGCCAGTACGGCCATTCTTATGACTTTCCCACTCTAAAATGATTTGCGACTGATCAGTACAGTCCTGGAGTTGCCAGCTTCCACAGAGCAATTGCCACACACTCTCTTACCAAGAGGGAGCTCTCATCTGGTGTCCTTCGTGCGCACAGGTCTGGGGCAAGCTCCATGCATAGTTCCAGGAAGGGTGGCTTTCCACACTCAAAAGTTCTGTAGCCCCTGCTCTTCATCCCACAACTGTATGATGATACGATCCCACCATTCAGTGCTTGTTTCACAAGCCCAAACACGACGTCCTACCCTATGCACCTGCTCTGTGAATGCCAAAGCAATTGAAAGTTGCCCTCTCCATATCATGCAGAATGTGAAGGTGCCTGCGAATCTTCTTCAGTTAGAACGTCACAACTAACTACACTGCCATCCACAATGTCTTCATGAGTTAGAGCATAGGAGAGCAATGCGGAATCCTCCTCTCTCAAAGATGCCGGGTGCACAGCAAAGAAGCATTGAAAAAATGTTGCAAAAGAAAGCTGGAAGCTCATGGAGTACTGGGACAGAAAAGCAATGCATTATGGGACATTTAGCATGGCCTAAGATACACCGCAATCCACTCCATCATACCTCAACACCTAGCAACAGAAGGACTGTGGGATAGTACCCACAGTGCATTGCTCCCACTTCAATGAGGTGCCCCACTGAGGACACTCGCTGACAAAGGGAGCACTGTGAACACAAAATTGTGATTTTATTATGTCAACTTTTGAGTGTCAATATCACTTTTGTTGACACAAATTGTAGCGTAGACAGGCCTCCTCACTTCACAGTCCAATGGGCTGCAAGAGCGGCTGCACCCTCTTTGAACTAATTTTGGGTTGGTGAGCTACGCGTTTACAGACCCACTGGCCATTTCCCCAGCCGTGTTGCAAAATACATCTCTTGGGCTCTATTTCTGGTTCACATATTCATAATGATCTAAGTGATCTGCCAAGATATCACAGCAAGTCAGTGGCAGAGGTACACAGAAACAAGGACCCCATTCCCCTAGTCTCCTGGCATTTGCCACTAGAACACGATCTAGCATGAGACTCAGTTAAACCAGGAGTTCTGTGCATAGAAGACTAGATGGCATGCAGTAGAGTATGCCAATGAGATTCACTGCGTGAAATGAACTGAAAGAATAATTCTGCCATAGTGAATGATGTGCTGATGCAAGAAAAGACAGCCTAGAGGGATACAACTGCATTTGTTTCTATCCCCTAATGTTATTGCTGTAAAGCAGCCACACTAAACGCAACATGAAAATGGTCAAGTTAAAAAATCAGTGGTAGCAATATCATTAGGCAGAATTATAGCATCTTAGTATCATGACAGTCAAATTTCAGAAACCCTGATGTTTATAGCCATATCAACTACATCAGGCCAAGCAGCAATAATCTTCATGCTGGGCTTCATTCCTATCAACACTTAAACACTGCAGAAACATTTAGTTTGATATTTGCAATGCAAATCATTCAACTGTGGGCTGAAATATTCTAAGCATGGAAGTCTGTGCCTTGAAATTTCCATCTATCTGCTCCATTTGATTGCTTTATCGCTTTGGTGTTTAGGTTCCATGGAACTAGATCTAACCCTAAATTATGCAACAGCTCAGAAGTCAAAATCATAGCAATCAGGGTTGGAAGGAACCTCAGGAGGTATCTAGTCCAACCCCTGCCTCAAAGCAGGACAACACCTACTAAATCATCCCAGCCAGGGCTTTGTCAAGCCTGACTTAAAACCTCTAAGGAAGGAGATTCCACCCCTCCCTAAGTAACCCATTTCCAGTGCTTCACCACGCTCCTGGTGAAAAAGTTTT
>NC_133770.1:299619141-299639567 GCF_003597395.2 Chelonoidis abingdonii | reverse complement strand
CAGAATAGCTGTTTCAATCCATAGCCGGGAGAAACAAAAGACCCCGAGTTCCTTTCCCTCCCAGACTTGGTCCTCTGATTGGTCCTCTGGTCAGGTGCTTGATTCCCCCCTGTCCACCCCCTTACAGGTAAAAGAAAATTAACCCTTACCTATCTACTTATGACAACTGTAAGCTCACTAGTGTGCCCTAACAAGGCAGCACCAATGACTAGAACCAGGTATTTCTCAGCCAGGGACTAAAATCTTCTCCATACAGTTTTGACAGTGCACCTCAAATCCTGACCCGCTGCATCCCGTGCTATTTCCACGAGTTTGGAGTTCATAGCAAAGATATACATACACATTAAACAAATTTTGCCTTCTGATTTCCCAATTTTTTTCCACCAGACAGTGTGTATCTTGCAGAGTTTACAATCTTATACAACACCTTCAGATTAACTAGCGCTTAAATTATTTCCACTCTTAGTTTCCTGTTATAGCTCTGAGGATGCCTGTCAATGGAGGACACCCTGCTATTGCGGTCAGGGTCTTAGCAGAAGTTGCAGTTGTACTGAGTTGCCAACATTATTTTGCACATGTAGACAAATGTCCAGTAGAGATAAAGTTGATTCCATCAACTGTTAAATGCTGTTCAGGATTTGAAGCCATGATTCCAGAACTGAAAAGCTAGTGCATCAATTCACCTTCTCCACGCAGACAGGCAATTATCTACTTTCCAACAAAAACCTTCCACAAGGAAACTACACCTGTTTTCCAGATGCATAAAGGGTATGCAGTCAGCTAAAGCAATTCCATCTTATTTTCTAGTGCTCCTGTAAGTCAATGGTGCTCAACTTTCAGTCCCGCTCCCCCCTTACCATTAACAGAATCTGTCCGCATCCCACCCCTCCGCCATTACTGCACAGCCAAAGCTTCCTCAGCAACAGAGCTTGGCCGGGGGACAGAGAGGGAATGAGGGCAGAACCCGGCCAGGGAAGGAGCAGGGGGTGGAGTGGAGCTGTGGCCAGAGTGCATCTGAAGGTGGAGAGAGAGGGAGGGCAGAACTGGGCCTGGAGGTGGAGCGGGGCTTGGTGCTCCCTCCCCACCCTTTGGGAGAACTGTCCCTTACCCCACTGCACACTCCTCCCTCCATGCTCCCCTAGGAGGGCACCCCCCCCAGTTTGGGGACCACTGCTATAGGTGATTGCAGAAGAGACCATTAGCTAGTCAAAGTACATAAATGTGTCACTTTTAGCACTGCATGAAGCTTCAGAATTGTTTTGATGTGACAAATCCCTTGTAGGAAAAAAACCTCTGGCTGGGAACTAATCTATTTTTATAAGAAACAGTATGGGAACTGAAAGCTCTAGTAACAACTAGTCAAAAGTCTATTTACATGAGATGCCCATGCAACAGTTCCACAGAAGAATTCACAGGAGTGATTTTTAAACAGGGTACGCGCACAAAAACAGCATCTAGATTTTCACTAGAAAGCTCACTGGAGGATGGCCAAATATAGAGGTATTATAAGAAACCACTCTCCACAAACATCACTAATCTTGCATATCACATTTCTGATATTCAGCTGTGGCTTTCAATGCTATTAGATTAAGATGTCTTCAACTAAAAGTGTGTGCTGCTCATTAAATACAACTACAACCATTAGGGATAGAGGAAGAATGGCTCTGTGGTTAAGTATAGGCCTGGAAGATCAGAGTTCCATTTAATGTTATGCAAAGGGCCTTCTGCACAACCCTTGGCCAGTCAGCCTCCCTGTGCTTCAGTTTCCACATCTGTAAAACAGAGATACCAACCCAACTCACTAAGGTGGGGCTGCAGCTATTAAACTATGAGTGCTTTCAAATTAAGGAGACAGAAAGGGAGAGCATTAAGAAGCAGCAGTTGCAAACGTAAGTACCACCAGACATGGCAGCCCTTTGAAATAGCTGCTGAGTAATTAGAATCAGGACCACTTCCAGAGTGGACATTCCAATTCCAGCTACACCAGCTGCAACTACAGCAGCACAGATTACTTTATTAGTAGTTTAAACTATCTGATGTAAACACGGATGATACGTGCCTTATGAATAGCTACAATAGATACATTTGCCACTACTCCATCCTGACTAGAGATCTGTATGCACTCAGGTGAGGAGTTCAACAACAGAAGTCTTATGGACCACATGGTAATCTTCACATTGATTTCACTCTCATCACATCTTGCTGGCCCTATAGGTCTCCCTCTCTTTAGGCTTACCAAAAATGCCTGCTTGAATGGTGCAGTCTCTTGTTGGACAGAAGTATCATGTCAAAGATAATTTGTCAAGCAGTAGGATTCGTTTCAGAGCAAGAGTTCTACTCTTTTGGGGAACATTATCTTGTACAAGATTAAATGCACTGTTACTTTACACCCAATTGCCAAGGTCACATGATGACTCAAAACTAGGATTCTACAATGTAAAGTAATAAAATCGTAATATGCATACTGTTGTCCGTTATATGTACACACAAAACACATTTAGTGAAACAATCAATGTAAAAACATAATGGCCATACTGGGTCAGACCAAACATCCATCTAGTCCAGTATCCTGTCTTCCAACAGTGGCCAATGCCAGGTGCCTCAGAGGGAATGAACAGAGAGCAGGTAATCAAGTGATCCATCCTGTCACCATTCCCAGCTTCTGACAGAGGCTAGGGACACCATCCCTGCCCTTCCTGGCTAATAGCCATTGATGGACCTAATCTCCATGAATTCATCTAGTTCTTTTTTGAAATCTGTTATAGTCTTGGCCTTCACAACATCCTCTGGCAAAGAGTTCCACAGGTGGACCGTGCATTGTGTCAAAAAATACTTCCTTTTGTTTGTTTTAAACCTGCTGCCTACTAATTTCATTTAGTGACCCCAGTTTGTGTTATGAGAGAGAGTAAACAGCACTTCTTTATTCACTGTCTCCACACCAGTCATGATTTTATAGACCTCTATCATATCCCGCCTTAGTTCTCTCTTTTCCAAGCTGAAAAGTCCCCATGTTATTAATCTCTCCTCATATGGAAGTTGTTCTATACCTCTAATAATTTGTATTGCCCTTTTCTGAACCTTTTCCAATTCCAATTATGACAGACCCAGACCAGTGGGGTACAGGAATCTGGTAGAAGGCAAATATACTGGCCACTGGATAAACCATTTTCTGTTCCCTGAGTGACCAGAGCAGGGGCTGCCCTAGAGCAATCAGGAACCTGCTAGAACCTCTGTTCACTTTTTTGACTGCCGCTGCACATTGAGTCTATCTTGAGTAGTTTGTATCATCTGCAAATTTTGCCACCTCAATCTTTACTCCTTTTTCCAGATCATTTATGAATATGTTGAATAGGACTGGTCGCAATACAGACCCCTAGGGGACACCACTATTTACCTCTCTTCATTCTGAAAACTGAGCATATATTCCTACCCTTTGTTTTCCATCTTTTAACCAACTGCCAATCCATGAAAGGATCTTCCCTCTTATGATAGCTTAATTTGCTTAATAGCCTTTGGTGAGAGGGCCTTTCTGAAAAATCTAAGTACACTATATACACTGGATCCTCCTTGTCCACATGCTTGTTGATCCCCTCGAAGAATTCTAGTAGATTGGTGAGGCATGATTTCCCTTTACAAAAACCGTGACTCAACAAAATTATATTCACGGATGTGTCTGACAATTCTGTTCTTTAATACAGTTTCAACCAATTTGGCCAGTACTGAACTGAGGCTTACTGGCCTGTAACTGCCAGGATCACCTTTGGAGCTCTTTTTAAAAATTGGCATCACATTAGCTATCCTCCAGTCATTTGGTATAGAAGCTGATTTAAATGATAGGTTACAGATGACAGTTGTTATTTCTGCAATTTCACATTTGAGTTCCTTCAAAACTCTTGGATGAATACGATCTGGTCCTGGTGAGTTATTACTGTTAAATTTATCAATTTGTTCCAAAACCTCCTCTAATGAGGACACCTCAAGATGTACATATAACCATAAGCAGAATCACATGGCTAATCTTATAACCCTTGTCTTCCTCTTCGTTTCATCATTCTATCGTTGCCATCACATCTAATTTGTGACAAGGATTAAGTACGTTCATCTTCACATAACATGCCTTGCACGCTATAAAAATAATTACTCTGAACTTTGTGCTTTTTAGGGACACTAATTTAAAATTTAAAAAACAAGTTTCCATTATCTGTGTTACCAACACTTAAACTGTCAAACTGAAGTTACTTAACATTTACTTTTCTCCATGATACCTTTTTTTAAAAAAATCCACACACTTCATTCACCTTGTTTACAGAAGATAGACTAGTCAGTTTTACCTTCTGCTTCTTCTGTGTCAGCAAAAAACATTGCCATGTTTGGGTTGCAGGCACTTTAAAGGAAAGCTGAAAATTTTCAATGAAGGTTTAATATCAAAGTGTTTATTAGGTTTAAAAACAAAAATAAGCCAACTTTTCAAAAATCACCTGAAACCTAGATTTTAGACTTAAACTGCCTCCCCCTAAGAACTGAGCGTTCAGAGAATCTGAGAAGTGACCACAGATAACCCTCTCCTTGGGATACCTACAATTCAACACCAACCTTCAATTTTCATTGCTGATGATATCAGGAGGCTGCAGTAGAAATTGGCTTGAATTCACCCTGATTTATGCTGGCTTTATACTGCTTAGACCAGAACACAGGTCCCTAGGGAAGTCTTCAGGAGGTAGCACCGTCTAGGCAAATGGTGGGAGTTGGGGGGAGAGATATGGCTAGGGCATGAGTTAAAAGAGAGTCTAATACTTCGGTAAACAAAACACTCAGCACTGCCCTCCATTTAGCGGACATGAAGACAGCAGCCCAGATTCTGCCACATACATGAAGTTAGCAGCCCTTCTGCACTTTAGCATTCTCAGCCATGTCCAGACATTCCAGATGTTGGAGGGTAGGGCTTTCACATCAAGCCTGTAATCAGACTGCTCCATAGGTCATATCATTGGAGGAGAGGGACTACTTTGAGGAAGAAACCAAAATACCATGTTGGAAAATCCACACACATGCCCATGGTTCTGCTAATCTGCTATGCCCTTTGTTCTTTCTCTCCCTTTGGGAACCAAGGTAACAGAAAGCACGTGTTAACAAGCCCCCACCACAGGAAGATAAACATCTGTGAGCAAGCTTCATATTGGCCAATGATGCAAAAAGATCAGAAATGTTAGACCTCCACCTGAATTCTAGGGCTTTGAATAGTTTGGGATGAAAGCCCACCCCCTGGTAGAAGAACAGTCCATCTGCTAAATGATTCACCTGACCTACCAGGTAGCCAAGGCCGGCTCCAGGCAACAGCGAAGGAAGCAGGCGCTTGGGGCAGCCAATGGAAAGGGCGGCACATCCAGATCTTCGGCAGCAGGTCTCTCAGGATTATTGCCAGGATTATTAAGAGCTCTAAATAACAGCCTTTGAGAACCCAGCACATTTTGCATTTCATTCATTTATTTTAAAGCCAGCAAATTTTACAAATTATTCCAAGAATTCTCTCTCCACAGTTATATTTTTTGAAGAAATCATTTGAGATGTCAACTGGTGCTTAAATCAGGTGTGTGTGTGCTGGTTTGTTCATTGCACTAATACTAGAAACACCAATCAGACCCTCCTCCAAATCCCCAAGTTCTTTTAGCATCTCTTCTGCTTTAAAACTAACTGTATCGACTTGGCATTCCATGATTTATGACTACAAACCACTCAATATGCTGGTCTCATTCAAGCAACACATGGAATCCAGAATTCAAAATGCACACGTGCCCTGGCTCCAAGTAAAGTTGTATTATAGAAGCATTGCCATGACTCTCAGTAAATCAAAATTCCAAGTTTAGAGCTCTCTGGTCCCTCTGCACACACTGTACACCATATTAATAATTCTCCTTTATGAAACTGAATTGAAGCACTGCAGTAAGAGTAAATTTCAGTTTATGAATTAAACCTTTTATTTAATATGGAGATAGCATCTCCTACTCCACCCACATGGTGTGCAAGGCAAAAAACTCAGTGGAATTAACAGTAAGTGTGTTTTATTGTAGTGTGCACAGACACATTAAATCAAGTATAATTTGATCAGAAATGTTGGTATGCACATTAGAAATGCCTCAGGCCAGTCTTCAGCAAAAGCAATGTTCTTGGATGTTTTCATTCTTCTTGTGTATATTTATCTTTTCAACAAAGAAAAGCAAGCATTAACTATCACACTTCTCTTTCATAAAGTACATTAATGGCTGCTTCCAATTTCAGATACACAGGTGCCTGCTGTTGCATCTCTTGTAAAAATCAGTTACTCAAGTGTCTAGGATTAGGCTAGGATCTTAAATCTCTTAATACAGCCAATTATCTGTCATTTCGGGCACTCTCCTGAAACAAAGAGAAGAAATCCAATGAAACTGACACTATCAGGTCAGGTTGGGACCAAAACTTAGCTTTTCTAAGCAAGCTTTTACAAGCCATAAGCCCATTAGAGATATGTTTCCATGGTGATTTTTTTTAATCCCATGGGAATATTTCTAATGGAAGCTATTGGCCTGCAGTGTTTGCAACCAAGAATTGCAGAAAGTTCAAGTGTCTAGGAACATTAATAAATCCAATTAGTCTATGCTCAGAGTTCAGGATAAAATGCAATGCAAATAGCAATAGCAAAAAGTTAATGTTTTTAGAATTATTTGAGTTTTGAAGAAGGTGTTTTTTAAAGCTATTAATTAAAAAACTTGAGGCAAATTATAATAAAATATTAACACACTACATTGTATGTTACTTATTAAGAATCAGGTTAATATCCAAAGAATCTGGCTAAAGCTTCTGTTTTGCTGGCTGGGGAGCCCTCTTCTCCTGAGAATGCTAAAAAGGTGATCAAATTTCTAAATACCTATCCTCTTTTTGGCACTTCTCTTGCATACATACTTGGTGCGAAAGCTTTTCCATTACAAGGACAGTCCATACTTCATTATACCACAATTCCATAGGCTAATTTTTCCAATACTGTGCAATATGAAGTCTTGCTGTTAAAAAACGTTAATTTGTCATTTTGTTTAACATGTAGATCCTTTAGTGGAGCATTAAGAATATTAAGTTTAACCTGACAGCTTCCCATTTAATCTTGTTTTTAGTTGCTGAGAACGGTAGATTAAATGACCTTCCACAATTAATCAAAAGCAATTTTTGCAGAACTTCAGATAACTAGTCTATAATAAAATGATATTTTAGATTTACAGCCATAATGTAACTTGCACTGTGCCAGGTAAAGACTGGTGAACATAGATGCACATTCTGCAGCCATATGATTTGAGTAAAGAAATACACTATCCCTGTTTTTAAATGAAAAGGACAGAGAATTAAATATTACACAGAATGTATCTGCCACATGTGCACATGGTATATTCATTAATGTCACCATTTAATAGTATTATGGGAATCACAAGACAAATCAGCCTGATGGAAATCTAAAGAAAACACGAAAAGACCACAAGAAAAAAAGATACATAAGAAAGGTGTATTCCAGTCCAATCCATTCACTCACCTTGCCTTTAGTATCAAGGGCATGAATCAACGTATTTATTAAATGGTCACCACCACTGTGATATCTTACAAAGAGGGAGAAAAGTGAGAAGAGAGTCATTTAAACAGCCTACAGCCTACGTCAGTTGTTCTAGCTAATCAGATGATAATTTATCTATGAAATGGACCATATGGGCATGTTGGAGGACTCAAATTTATCCTTTCTACAAGGGGAACACGTGCAGGGCATAGCTCAGTGGTTTGAGCATTGGCCTGCTAAACCCAGGGCTGTGAGTTCAATCCTTGAGGGGGCCACCTAGGGATCTGGGGCAAAAAATCAGTACTTGGTCCTACTAGGGAAGGCAGGGTCCCTTCCAGTTCTATGAAATAAGTATATCTCCATATTAAACAAAGACAGTAGTCCTCCATGCGGGAAGCCTTCTATTTTTGAATCATGAGCTCCAGGTACCTCCCTGACTCACAGGGATCTAAATGGAAGAGCCATAATTCATATCTGATCTATTTTAGAAGAGCTGCCTGAACCTAAGTATTTTCAGGGTCTGTAGGAGGGGTGTTAGATTAATGTTCCAGGCCAGGGATACTCCAGGAACATCTTGAATCAATTAATAAGTTTTAAGAACTGAATGAAGAGGAAATTGAGTAGCTGATTATATTTAATGAAACACATCTGACAACACCCAAGGGTCTTGTGATTTCATAAACATATCTGATTAACGAACAACTTTGTGTGTATGAATATGGAGGCAACATTGTTTATTAAAGTGTTTACCACTCTAATATCCCAGTTTTACTCACTTAAGTTTTGGGGTTGAGTTGCTTTTTCCTTTTCAGCAAACCATTCTGAAGCAGGGTGAACAGGCTCTTTTGGAAGTTAGGTGTGGGCCTATCCATACTGTACATAAACATTGCTCCACACTATTAAAAGTTTCACTGGTTTATGATGTACCCATTATGTGTTAGGTTCTTTTTCCAGAATTCAGGAAGGGAGAGTTCCTGATCAGAGGGCCTCAGTTTAAGGAGCTGATTCACCAAGAGCTGAATTTGACACATACTAGCCATTTTCAGTGTAAATCACTGAATCCAGAGATTGTGAAAGGAGTCTTTTGCCAAGATGAAAGGCTGAACATGTCTTAGGTTTCAGAGTGGTAGCTATGTTAGTTTGTATCAGCAAAAACAACGAGGAGCCCTTGTGGCAGCCTTAGAGACTAACAAATTTATTTGGGCATGAGCTTTCATGGGCTAACCTCACTTCATCAGATGCGTGGAGTGGAAAATACAGGAGCAGGTATAAATACATGAAAAGATGGAGGTTGCTTTACCACGTGTGAGGTCAGTCTAACAAGATAAATCAATTTACAGCAAGATACCAAGGAAGGAAAAATAAACTTTTGAAGTGGTAAGAGAGGCCATTTACAAAACAGCTGACAAGAAGGTGTGAGTAACAGTAGGGAGAAATTAGTACTGGGGAAATTGTGCTATTATTCAGGATTAAAGTGGCTCAGAACTCAGTTCTGAATACAACTGTCCCAGAACAAGCTGAGTAATTTAAAGTGTTTCACTGGTTTCTTCTTGCTAAGGCATACAACACAGCTCCTGCTTCAGCAATCAGCACCATGCCACAAGAAAGCCTGAATCAGGAGCATCCCTGTTTCTTACCTAAGGAAGTTAAACCAGCTCACAAAACCAAGTGCATTACTTGAGTTTATGGGAAGGAGGGATAGCCACAAACTGTAAAGTACCAACCAAGAGACCTGGGAGGAACTAGCAATACCAGTGGGAACAAGAAATGGTGGTGACTTGCTCACCCCAGACACATTCACAAAGCCATCTGGACTAGGCTTTGTTTAAGACAAAGCAAAAACTTGTACTTTGATGCTAGACCAGACTTCAAGGCACCCCAGTCCCCCACAGCAGTGAAACTTCATTCTTATTACTACATTTCTGTTCTCCCACAATTCCCTCCCCTGCAAAACTGCAACATAGTAATTCTCTCTACCACTAACCTCCCTCCTAGTCTGGCTCTGCAGTGACCATTCACATCCTCATAGCCTCCAGATTTAACATGTTTCTTATCCTGTTCCTGGGACTTTTTGACAGAACTCTATGGATTAGACTCTTGCAAAACTCTGCAACCGAAACAGTCACCAGATAATTCCCAATATATTTTTCTATTTTCCAACAGTTGCACTGGATTCTGATAAGATCTTGCACATTTACAATAGCTCTTAATGTGCAAGATGCTGAAAAACATCTGGCCCAGCACATATCACATTCAATGGTCGTCTTGTGTTATCCACCATGCGGTTTAAGGTTCAGCAAGGCTGGATTGCAAATAATTCCAATCAGGTGATATAACACTTTGGGGCTCAGAGGTCTCTGCTCTTATGCCCTTAAACTCTGTTGCTTTCTTCCCTCTGATCTGCAACACTCCTAAGGTTTCATTTTGTGAACTAATAATACTCTAGGAATATTTTGAGTCACTCAGCCAAATTCAGATTTAACATTTGAGCTGCAAATTTTAACCTTTTTGTAATACCTCCTAGAGTGCTTGAAAAGGCACTCAAGTGTTGTAGCGTCCTTAGTTTAAGTTTCCAATTCCATTTGATCACTACTTAACCTTTTGGTTACAAAAACAACTGTGAACTGTTTAGAGGACAAGGAGTCTAATATTCAAGAAATCTCTCCTGTTTCCTCCCACCACTAATCGTTATAATTCAGGTAAATGTTTAAAAAATCATCATGGGCTTGTCAATTTGCCAGGTAGGAAATGCCAGTTATATAAAAAGGTTAGCTCATTTAGAATTATACCTCAGACAATTAGACTGGGCTAGAATTACAGCTGTTGCTTGGCACCAACTCTATTTTGAGAAAAATTAAATTCCTCTGTACAAATATACTTGGATTAAACAAAGGTCTGAATAAAAGCTGCATATTTTATCAAACATCCACTAGTGCTGACAGTAACTGAACATCCCTATGGTTAATTTAGCAGCTGCTTCCCAAACCCTTCCACCTAGCCATGGCATTTTGCCATCTATAGCACCTTTAGTCCAAGGATCTGGAATGCAAATAAAGAAGCCTCCCCAAACCCCTAAGAGCCAAACACCATGATCCCCATTTTACAGAAAGGTATGCAGACGTTACAGGTGAGTCGCATCATATGTGCATTTAACGTACACGAATTCAACTATACGTGCTGGGCAAAAAAGAAAAAACAACAAGATACCTGTAAATAGTATGGGCGATTCCACCCAATGAGTGTATGCCCCAAAGTGAGCATGAGATGGGAGATGTGAATCTGCTGTTCCCTCAGTCGGTCTCAGTTCCTACGTGCCTCCCATACTGCGAGCATCTCGCCAGACCGAGTGTGATTCAACTGTTTAAAGATACGTATTTTTCGTACAATATGGCCCCTAAACACAAGCCAATTACTTCATCTGGTGCTCAGCCAAAGAAACAGAGATCTGTTCCAATGCTGGAGGAAAAACTGGCTGTGTTGGACTTATTGAGCGACGGTATGTCGGTCTCCAACATGGCACGTAATTGTGGACGCAACAAATCTAAAATCCATGCCACCGAGATTTGAGAGAAAGAAATTCATCAAGCCATGGCATCAAGTGCTCCAATAACTGCTAAGGTGATGAGCCAGGTGTGTGATTAAGACTTTAACAAAGACTGAAAAGGCATTAAACTTATGACTGGAAGACATGAACCGTAAACGTGTGCCTATCGATGGCAACATGTTGCGAGAAAAGGCTGTTAGCCTCTACACGCAGTTCAAGCCTCCTGCCGAAGAGGGACAGCCTTCTGATGAGAAGGAACTCAAAGCCAGCCAAGGTTGGCTTAACAGGTTTAGGAACTGCTTCAACCTCAAAAACATGCAGACTACCGGTGAAGGTACAGCTGCCAATGAAGAGGCAGTAAAAGCCTACCCCGAACAATTAAAGAAAATCATAGAAGAAAAGGGCTATCTTCCGGAACAAGTTTTTAATGCTGACGAGACTGGGCTCTTCTGGAAAAGAATGCCCAACCACACTTACATTTTGAAATCAGAAAGACAAGCCCCTGGCTTCAAAGCAGCTAAAGACCATGTGACTGTGTGTTTTGTGGCAATGCAGCTGGGCATTTAATAAAGCCGGGCTTGCTTTACAGGGCTGCAAATCCCCACGTCCTAAAAGGCAAGAACAAAAAAATCTCCTATCTGAGTTCTGGAAATCAAATAAAAAGGCTTGGGTGACAGCAGCATTATTTCTGGATTGGTTCCACAGAAGTGTTTCATTCCGGAGGTCAAGCGGTACCTTGAAGAGAAAAGACTTGGCTTTAAAGTGTTGCTGATTGTAGACAATGCTCCTGGCCACCCTGCAGCACTCCGGTTTGCACTTAAATGACGCTGAAGTAGTCTTTCTCCTCCCACACAATACCACCTCCATCCTCCAATCTCTCGACCAAGGCATGATTCACTGTTTCAAGGCCACATACACGAGGCTTACGTTCTCACGGATACGTAGCGCTATGGATGCTGATCTCAATCTTAATGTGATGGAGTGTTGGAAGTCCTTCAACATTGCCAATTGCATCACTTATATTAAACAGACAATGGATGCAATCAAGCCTGAAACAGTCAATGCATCTTGGCCAAACCTATGGAAAGAATGCGTGAATGATTTTAAGGGTTTCCCGACCATTGACAAAGAAGTGAAATGCATTGTTCAGGTGGCCAGGCAAGTGGGTGGTGATGGCTTCGTCGACATCCTTGAGGAAGAAACTGAAGAATTAATTGAGAGCCATAGAGAAACACTGGCTTAGAGGAACTGATGAAATCGTGTACAGAAGACAAAGATGACGAAGACGAACAGGAAGAGCCAGCAAGTTGGAATCTTCATAAATTTGCTGAAGTGTTCCAAGCACCAAAACACCTGAATGATTTAACGTCTAAATACAATCCCTCTATGGAACGAAGCCTCAAAAATCACACATAGTATTACAGACTATTTGAGACCACATCAAGAGATGTTTGAACAGCTCAAGAGACAACAGCGACAGATGCCGATCACCATGTTTTTCAAGGAAAAACAACCAGCAGCAGATGAGCCTACGCAATCAACTTCTAGCTGAACCAGAGCCAACCACTTCGTCTACGACTTGTTCTCCATCACACAAGCTCTTCGTCACCTCCGTCTCCTGGATCGACAAACCCTGACAACCCCATGAAATTACCCTCTGTAATTAAAAATACAGTACTGTAAAATTATATTTTGCATATGTACTCTATTATATACTGTATATTACTGTATATATTATACATATTACTGTATAGGGTTGTATATACAACCCTGTACAGTATAGTGTACTTTATGGGTGACTTAAGGGATTTTCAAGGGTAATTTTGACTATACACAATTTTCGCCTTATGCACTGACTTTAGAACCTAACTCCCGCGTAATATGTGACTCAGACTCAGACTCTAGGACTGGAAGGGACCTCAAGAGGTCATCGAGTCCAGTCCCCTGCCCTCATGGCAGGACCAAATACTGTCTAGACAATCCCTGATAGACATTTATCTAACCTACTCTTAAATATCTCCAGAGATGGACATTCCACAACCTCCCTACGCAATTTATTCCAGGGTTTAACCTACCCTGACAGTTAGGAACTTTTTCCTAATGTCCAACCTAAATTCTCCCTTGCTGCAGTTAAGCCCATTGCTTCTTGTTCTATCATTAGAGGCTAAGGTGAACAAGTTTTCTCCCTCCTCCTGATGACACCCTTTTAGATACCTGAAAACTGCTATCATGTCCCCCTTCTCAGTCTTCTCTTTTCCAAACTAAATAAACCCAGTTCTTTCAGCCTCTCCTTACATAGGTCATGTCTCAAGACCTTTAATCATTCTTGTTGCTCTTCTCGGACCCTCTTCCATTTCTCACATCTTTCTTGAAATGCTGGTGCCCAGAACTGGACACAATACTCCAGTTGAGCCTAACCAGCGCAGAGTAGAGCGGCCTGGAAGAATGACTTCTGTGTCTTGTTTACAACACACCTGTTAATGCATCCCAGAATATCACGTTTGCTTTTTTGCAACAGCATCACACTGTTGACTCATATTTAGCTTGTGGTCCACTATATGACCCCTAGATCTTTCTGCCGTTACTCCTTCCTAGACAGTCTCTTCCCATTCTGTATGTGTGAAACTGATTGTTCCTTCCTAAGTGGAGCACTTTGCATTTGTCTTTATTCAACTTCATCCTGTTTACCTCAGACCATTTCTCCAATTTGTCCAGATCATTTGAATTTTGACCCTGTCCTCCAAAGCGCAGTTGCAATCCCTCCCAGTTTGTATCATCTGCAAAATCTTAATAAGCGTACTTTCTATGCCAATATCTAAAGTCCGTTGATGGGAAGATATTGAACAGAGCCGGTCCCAAAACAGACCCCTGCGGAAACCCACTTGTTATACCTTTCCAGCAGGGATTGGGAGCCATTAATAACTACTCTCTGAGTACGGTTATCCAGCCAGTTATGCACCACCTTAATAGTAGCCCCATCTAAAATTGTATTTTGCCTAGTTTATCGATAAGAATATTCATGCGAGACCGTATCAAATGCCTTACTAAAGTCTAGGTATACCACATCCACGCTTCTCCCTTATCCACAAGGCTCGTTATCCTATCAAAGAAAGCTTATCAGATTGGTTTGACACATGATTTGTTTCTTTACAAATCCATGCTGGCTATTCCCTATCACCTTACCACCTTCCAAGTGTTTGCAGATGATTTCTTTAATTACTTGCTCTCATTATCTTCCCTGGCACAGAAGTTAAACTAAACTGGTCTGTAGTTTCCTGGGTTGTTTTTATTTCCCTTTTTACTAGATGGGCACTATATTTGCCTTTTTCCAGTCTTCTGGAATCTCTCCCGTCTCCCATGATCTTTCCAAAGATAATAGCTAGAGGCTCAGATACCTCCTCTATTAACTCCTTGAGTATTCTAGGATGCATTTCATCAGGCCCTGGTGACTTTGCAGGATCTAACTTTTCTAAGTGATTTTTTAACTTGCCTCTTTTTTATTTTATCTTCTTAACCTACCCCCCTTCCCATAGCATTCACTATGTTAGGACATTCCTTCAGACTTCTTCGGTGAAGACCGAAACAAAGAAGTCATTAAGCATCTCTGCCATTTCCAAGTTTCCGTTACTGTTTCTCCCTCCTCACTGAGCAGTGGGCCTACCCTGTCCTTGGTCTTCCTCTTGCTTCTAATGTATTGATAAAAAGTCTCTTAGTTTCCCTTATTCCCATAGCTAGTTTGAGCTCATTTTGTGCCTTTGCCTTTTCTAATCTTGCCCCTGCATTCCTGTGTTGTGTTGCCTATATTCATCTTTGTAATCTGACCTAGTTTCCATTTTTTATATGACTCCTTTTTATTTTGTTAGGGTCATGCAGATTTCTCGTGGTTAAGCCAAGGTGGTCTTTTGCCACATTTCTCTATCTTTCCTACCCATCGGACATAGCTGCTTTGGGCCCTTAATAGTGTCCTTTTGAAAAACTGCCAACTCTCCTCAGTTGTTTTTTCCCCTCAGTTCTTGATTTCCCCATGGACCTTACCTATCAGTTCTCTCTGAGCTTACAAAATCCTGCCTTCCTGGCAAATCCATTGTCTCTATTTTTTGCTGTACTTCCTTCTTACCCTTCCTTAGAATTGCAAACTCTTATGATTTCATGATCACTTTCAAACCAAGCTTCCTTCTACTTTTCAAATTCTCAATGGAGTTCCTCCCTATTTGTTAAAATCAAGTCTAGAACAGCTTCCCCCCTAGTAGCTTTTTCAACCTTCTGAAATAAAAAGTTGTCTGCAATGCAGTCAGGAAACTTATTGGATAGTCTGTGCCCCGCGGTGTTATTTTCCCAACATATATCTGGATAGTTGAAAGTCCCCCATCACCACCAAATCTTGGGCTTTGATGATTTTGTTAGTTGTTTAAAAAAAGCCTCATCCTCACCTGCTTCCACCTGGTTAGGTGGCTGCTGTAGTAGACTCTAGCACGACATCACCTCTTGTTTTTATCCCCTTTTAATCCTAACCCAGAGACTTCAACACTTCCATGTCCTATGTCCATCTTCCACCTCAGTCAAGGTGTGTACATTTTAATATATAAGCCAACACCAATCCTCCCTTTTTTTCCTTGTCTATCCTTCCTGAGCAAACTGTACCGCATTCACGACCAACATTCCGACATCATGTGCGTATCTTATCCACCACAGTTTTCAGTGATGCCAAAACAATGTCATAGTTGTATTTATTTATTAGCACTTCCAGTTCTTCCTGCTTATTACCCATACTTCTCGCATTTGTATATAGGCATCTAAGATACTGGTTTGATCTTGCTTCCCAGTTTTGCCCTGACTCTCCTTTCTCTCTGCCATTATAGCCCACGATCCCTCTTGTTTCTGACCCATCTCCCAGGTCTTCATGTTCCCCACTTACCTGTGGGCTTTGCTCACCTGTCCCCATCGAACCTCCACTGTAAATGACTTTCCCCAGTGTTACACAGAAAGTATGGTGCAGAGCTGGCAATTGAACCTAGTTCTCTTGACTCCAGTGCTGAGTTTTGTAATTAAAACAATCTTTTCTGCACCATATTAGAACTGCACTTTTTTGCTGTCTTACTGAAGGTCTCTTCCCTCTTTACTTCTAATCCACACTGATACGAATGAAGACAACTGGCTAGAACTACATGGAGCCAGCCAATAACATTCATTAGCCAAACAGGAGAGATGGTTGCTGTTCAACTGCCATTGTGCACACACCACACATGAGAATACTGTTCCTGTAACATACTGAGTCTTTACCAGTCTAGGTAGGGAACAGAACCCATTAATAAGGATGGTGTAGAGCACAACAGCAGGGAATATGCCACTTGGCTGCTCCTACTATTGCTTAATTTTAGTGGTACTACACAACAGCCAGAACCCCTAACCAAGTACACAGGTCTTTCATTAAGTTAGGAAACCTATACCACTCATTTGGGATGCTACTGTGCTACTTAGCTTTTATATACACTCATTGGAATTTAAACACTGCTGTGAAAGACATATTGGAGACCAACCAGTTAGTAAAACTAAACTCCAAATTTCATATCTAAGCCAACAAGATGCCTTTGAAGTCTCCCTTTCCATCCATTTCAATGCCTGGAACTTGTCACCATTGGCATAATCAGACCCTTATGGAGCAGAGGCTCTTGAGTGCTAGTCATCTTTTTAAAAAACCCAACTTTCCTTAACAAGATGATTCCCCCCCCCACCCCTTCCAGCTTAACTCCTGCTCTCTATTATACTTTAAATATCAGCTGAGCCACACCACAAGATCATTTCAGCATGTCACTGAATAAGCACGTGGACTCTTTCCATCAGATAACAGACCATGATAGCAAAGAACTGAAGTGGAACAAGTGGGGTATTGTAAAATTTACAGGACAGATTCTGCTACCCTTACTATCAGTAATACCTTACTGCACAGATACTCCATTATTTCAGTGGGGCTAGATCCAGATTAAGGTATTACTCTGTACGAGTAAGGCTAGCAGAATCTGGACTTGTGCTGTTAACTTAAGGCTTTCAAAAGTGATTTGTAAAGGTGTAGTTTATAGTCAGTGGACAACTGAGATGAAGCATCACTTATCTTTAAAGACGATGGAATTTCATAACTGCAGAAACCCCCAACAGCGGATATCTAAATTCCACGCAGGCAGTCACTTCCTCAATACGCCTCTACCCTGCATCATGCAGGAAACAGCATTATACCCTTGGCTGTTTACCTGAGTGTTTCTTTTATAACTCTGGAAGTGAACCGTTTGTAAGAATATGGAATAAAAAACATGCAACATTACAAAGTGAATCCATGATCTAGTTATGCTGTATCTCTCGTCTTCCCCTTTACTGTCTGGCTGCTCCTACCTCACTGGGTTATATTTCATATTGTACTAGACACTGTTACAACAAAAAAGACAGTTCCTTCCCAAAGCACTTACAGCCTTATTTAGAATGTAAACTCTTCAAAAACAGAAAATAGTTTTATTATAACCTGCCACACACCTAAGGCACTGTATAAGTGTTCATCATGCAGCAGCAGCTCATGGGCACTGCGATAGAAAATATTGGATCTGAACATGTTGTTTGCAGACCTCAAAATGTTCCTTCAGCTGAGCCCATTTAGCTACTTAAAATGTACTAATGCAGGCGACAGGAGCTGGACTACACTAATCTTATACAAAGAAAGAGTGGGGTCATTTTTTTTTTTTTTTTTTTTTTTTAGGAGAAAGCACATGAACCTCACAAATTTTTTTGCTTTAATCTACCAGGTGAAGTCACAGCTAAGAAGCACTGTATGTGTATGCAGCACGTACACGCAGCATGGTGAGAGTGGGTTGCTTAAACATTACTGCTACAAATCTGTGATGTCTACATTACTCAAGGGGCAGAGACCCAAGTGAATCATGCTTGTCTTCTCAAAGTAGCAGTGACCTCCCATCACATGTCCATGACAATTTGTTCTTTTCAATCTTCTCCAATTCCCTTCTTTAAAGTTCATTAAATATGAGACTTGTCCTCCCCCGAGTTTGCACTGTCCACTGTTTTACAGATTGGTCCCAGTGTAACTCCATGCACACCTATGCCACTGTGTGAATAAAACAGGAACCACGTAATTTTGATATCCTCCAAGACCGCTGACCTCTTAACTCAATTGCTTTAGATGGCAAAAATATTGATAACTAGTCACTGGCTAAAAATCAATAGGACCTAAAAATAGAAGACTCCATACAGGATAACTGTTGCTGAAGCATGTTTAGGGCAAAGAGCCTGTGCATAAAACATCTAAACTTGTCCCACATTTCATGCATTAAGGCACATTTGCTTACTATCCTGCAGAATTTAAGATGCTGCACCAACACTTTATGGTCATAAATTACAGAAAGAATGAAATTAATCTGGTGGGAAAATACTCTTGCCTCAACTTGCTAATTGAGGTGCCAAACCCACCTGTCTAGGGAGCCATGGGAAGACAGTGAAAGTGCCAAAGTGAAAGTGCCAAAAGTTTGCATTTCATTAGCGCCAAAATTCCAGCTTGGGCAATCTATGACAGATTGATATCTTCTAATGCAGCTTTTTAAAACTCATTGCCCACTTCCCGCACTTGAGTGAATTAAATTACCCCTCTTCTCCTGGAATAGCTAATTTAATAGAGATGCATTTTGCTTTACCTACAGATGGTCATACCAAGCATGCAGCAGGATTCTGTAACAGATGAGAAAGCTCTAGGAGAGTTTCTCTTTATTAAGTTATGTGCAAAAACAGGATGCCGCCACACTCAGAAATGACCTTTTGCTTCGCCATACTGTGGGAGAGATGGGTGTGTAAGAATAAATTCTTGGCAGCTGGGATGAAACAAAGGAGTTCTTCACAAAAAGGCATCACAAAAGTGTCACACAAGATCCATAAAGACATAGAAACAAGAATTACCAGCTGAGAGGAGGCAGGTATTTGTTGTACAGTCACTCCTGGGAGAAAACCTTTCAGGGTTTGTATGGTGGTGATGAGACTATTGTGAGCATTTCTGAATTAGTATAATAGTTAATTGTAAGGCTCAGAAATTCTTAAAATAGCTGGTAGGAAGCATAAAGATATGTTGGGACAAATTCTTCACACCCTACCACCTGAATCATGGACAAATCAAAATGGATGAAGTTAATATACACACACCATTCTCAGAATTTGGATCCACCACACTTACTACCATGGCATATTTCTGAGAAAGAAAAAACTCTGCCTCAGGTTTCTACCACCTTCATGTGAGCTGTCTCCCTTCATCTGATCTGTCACAGACCTGTAAAAGCCATTATAAGGGGTGCTAAGGAGTCACGGTGTTCCCTGCAGCAGGCTATTTAAATTAACAACATATCAGTAGCATGGTCATGTAAGCTGAACAATGTTCCCCCGAAAGTTTGCCTGGACCTCACTGGTTCAAACAAATCACTCCATCAAGACAGTTCTCACCCCATCAAGCTAGCTGGACCCCATCCTCAAACCTAAGATGACAATGGTCTGTCCATGAGAGAGAGGAAAAAAACAAAACATTCAGCTAACCAATCCAAATACGAGATCTGAAGTGTGCTCAAGCTTTATGGTTGCCAAGGCAGCTATGAAATCCTGAGTCTAGCCATAAGCAAACGAGGGCCAACTAAACAGTCTTGATTTGAAGTTGAGATTTTAAATGCACAAGAATTTAATTTTCTGCATTCAGAGTGCAGTAAATGCAGAGTTATCACCTTTGTTGTCTGCACCATAATTTCTATGTTCAAAGCAGGGTATAAGAATGGTACTCTTCAAACTGCAGATATCCATCAGCTCATCCTCATGAAGTCTCCACTGATCCCCAAGAGCATTACCCTGTACTGATCAGCAGAAAAGCTGTACTTTATACTTCCCTATCATAGGAGCTGAATGCAGGAATTCAGCAAGAGAGCAACTGTTCAGACTAAATGGGGTAATGAAAACATGCTAAATTATAAGCCATTACGAAATAGCTCTTCCTCTTGGGACTGAGTTCAGTCAAGAATGGACTTGGAAGTTTAAAAACAGTCCAACAACAATTAAGTAGCTGACTAATTCAAAGCCGAAGCAGAACTGGGCCTGTCAAGTATTTGAACGAGAGCCCTAAGGAAAACCCAAATGCTGTAGCAAGTGGCAAGTATTCAGTAGTCACATTCTTAGACTCATAGACTTTAAAGTCAGAAGGGACCAATATGATCATCAAGTCTGACCTCCTGCACAAGGCAGGCCACAGAATCCTACCCATCCACTTCTATAACAAACCCCTAACCTATG
>NC_133770.1:299592544-299619116 GCF_003597395.2 Chelonoidis abingdonii | reverse complement strand
CCCCAGCAGTTCTAGGCTCTTCCTTCACCAGCCCTCACTGCTTCTATCTTGAGGACAGCTTCCTACATTCCTGGTTCCATCCCTTTGCATGGTAGTATCGCATGTTCAAACTCTCTTCCCACAGGAGTGAGTGCAGCTTCACATCTTTCAGCCCTCCATACCCTTCCCCAGCGAGTGACTGACTCCTTCCACAGTCTGGAGCTCTTATAGGGTACAGATGTCCAATTTTATAGGGACTGTCTAATTTTGGGGTCCTTTTCTTATATAGGCCTCTCTATTACCCCCACCACACACCATCTCGTTTCAACACTTGCTGTCTGGTCACACCTAGCGCCTTACTTAATAGAAGTCCTATATACAGAAACTTATAGGCCCGTGCCCTGTTCCTGACAGTGAACTGTTTCTCTGATTACAGCTGACCTCCAGCCTAAAGCTCTCCTCTTTGCGTCCTAATAGTGATCGACCAAGGTGACCCAATCAGACTGTTACAGGGATAGTGTCAAGGGAGATCACTCCATGCATACAGAGTAGACATACATTCTCGATCAGCGTATGGAAGATTTTTCTGCTGCACTTTGATGTGTGTCTCGAAGGACCAATTCTGTAATCCCAGCATACCCACAAAATTGTGTGTATGCAGTAGACTCATTCCCATTGTGCAGCAAGCCTTTTCGCCAATGGAATGATATCCTGAGTGTATACACACGTGGTGATGGTAATTACCGTTTATTGGACCAACTTGTGTTGTGAGATAGACCAGCTCAAGCTTAGCACAAGTACATTTCCCAGACCTGAAGAAAAGCTCTTTGTAGCCCCTAGAAACTCGTCTCTTCAGACTCCCCATCAGAAGTTGATCAGATAAAAGATATTATCTCACCCACCTAGCTCATTTTATATCATGGACCACTTACCTGATGTCTTAACTCACACTCATGTAATAATGTGTTTATTGATGATCCTTCCAGCTACACTCTAAACGTGCATGTACAACTCGTGTCATAATTCCACAGTGTGATTGTGAGTAAAATCTGGCTATGAGGCTGCTCCACGCCGGACTCTTTAGATGGGATTGATTATATGGTGTTTGATGTGTTTGGCGCATTGACCATTATACGCATTGTAGCTAATGATGATGTGAATTCTCATTATTTCATAGTGATTGCCAGTAGAGAGACTCTTCTGATTCTGTCTGCTCGACTAGCCATTTTATGAGCTTTCTCATAAAGTTATGCTAATATTTTTTTAACGGACCTGTATTCTTAAAAGATCTCCTACGAACAAATTTCTGGAATCTAAACTATCTGATCTATATAGTGTGATTGCCAATTGGCTTCGTATGTTCTTAATATTTGATTCTTTTCTTTTACAGTAATGTTTAATTACAAAGTGTTGTGCGCCTAATTGTGTGATGTGTGACCCTCCTTTGCGCTGTGTTGTTGTTTTTTTTTTTTTTAATATATCGTGCTTCTATCGTTTGTGGGTGTGTGTGCATGAGAAAGGAAGACGCTCGATTTTCTTCCGCACCCTCTCTCCTTAAAGACATTAGTCACCAAAATACCACAATGGCCAATGAGCCAATCTCTCTCTTAGTAATCACTGTTTGGAATATGAATTCACATCAGGAAGAAGTCTCCTCTCCTTCTGTACTCCTATAATCATGTGCCGTGTCATGTGGAAACCTGAAAGCGTAATTTCCCAGAATACTCAAATCACATAACGGTGATTCATCGTGCATAATCATAATTTTATTACTTCCCCTTATTGCATTCTGACTAGGTACAAATCACTGATTGCGATCAAGATCTTCTCTCAAAACCACATACTTAACAAGCTCCACATTCGTTCTCATGCATACGGAGTCCATATGTCCACTCCTCAACCTGTGAGGATAAGTCTTCTCTGCGCCAGCTCGTTGTATTAGTCCCATATAGGTCTAGGATGAAAGTCTCAGGTTGCATACCCTGCTGAGCATGAGAGATGAGGAGGGTTGTTATTTCTCCTTTTGTATAATAGACTTGCTATACTACTTTCCAAAGAGATAAAGACAACAAGCACAACTTAGGAAGACATATGTCCCCAACAATTTACATATAAAAAATATGTGTTAGATTCACTTGCAATAGCCTTATGCACTTGAAATTAGGAAATAATAAATTGACAGCCTGCCAATGCAACTTAATGTCCCTTGTGTGTGCAAATATTTAATATTGATTAAATACATTTTTTTCCCCGACCCGCTGCCTCATTCAATATGCAGTTGGATGCATTAAGGAAGCCAAATTTGGACAACTGTAAATCTGCAGTTTCCTAACTTTTGAGTTCTGACTTTAAACCAAATAACAACTTCTTTAATACAGATGGGTTCATAACACTCAGACTATTCCCCCCACCCCGCCCCGCTGTGCAACCAACTTTAAAGACTGGGAGACAGGAATGGTATTGTATGAAGAAGGCTTACATGATTTTCTATTGAACAGCACTCTTCATCCAGAATCTCAAACTGGTTTATCAGCTTTAAATAACATGTACAAAATGAGTAGTATTTAATTGCATAATAGGTTGAATCAGCTGTTTATACAACATTTATGTTTAAATACCATAATCTCACCTCCCCACCACGAATAGCAGACACTTCTAGGGTGGAATCCGTACGTTTAAAAAGCTTAAACAGGACAATGCATGACTTAAGTCAACAGTTAATAGTATTATTGGTAGTCTTTATCAATAGCTTACCATCAGAGCTCCAAACTAAGACTGCTATCTTCACAACACCTCTATGAGAAATACTTATCCACATTTAGAGATGAGAAAAAAGCATGGATGAGGAAGCTTGTGGTTAAATCAGACAGTTCTGGGATAGAACTTTATACTCCTGAGTTTTATTAGCTGTAGCTTTAAGACTCCCCCTAAAGAGGGGTAAGTCGCCCGCTGCATGCTAAAGTAGAATTTGAGCCAGACCAAGGGGCATCCCGACTCCAGTAAAAACTGGCATGGGACTCAATCCTGGCTGGTTGTGACCCTTGGATTTTGTCTCATCCTGACAAAGACTGTTAAACAGGGGAGTTCAAGATGGACTTTATTCTCTTGGGAGAGAGCAGGGTTTTTATTTTGTGGTTATTTGTAGTATTGTAGTGTGACTCTGGTTTTGGCAGTGTGCTGGAAGAAAGCTGACCCGTAGGGGTCGGAGCTACCTGCTTAGGCGGTCATATAAAAGTATCCAGCCAGCATGCTCACGCCATAGACGCATGCAGCGCACAGCAGCCAGCAACAGAGCTTAAAACAGGGATTCAGAGGAGGTTACAGGGGAGGCTTGTGGGATATAAGAGACAACTTGTCTCTGAGAACTTCAGCTAGTTTCTAGCAGGTAGGGTTGGTGTCCGGCCCAGTTTCGGTCTATTGGGAGTTTTTTTTGTTTCTTTTGATTGCTCTAGCAGAATGTTTTAGGTGGGTCAAGGAACTTAATGACTGACAACACAGGCAGCAGTGAAGACACAATGAGGATGATAGACTGTTTGATAGCATGCTGCTTTAATGTACGGTGACTCCTCTTCGTGACGGTAGTACCTGAAAAGAGTTTTTTGTCTTCATGAAGTGGACCGCCTGATATGCTGTTGATAAGCCAAGGATCCAAGAATGAGATGCAGCGTGATAATCTGGTCGAGTTGAGAATGGGTTTGACAGATTCTGATGGTGATGAAACCCAAGGAGTGCTGATGCGAAAAGCTCAGACTGCCGATGAAGCAACCAAAGATTCTGAGATATTACATACGCCTGTCGATTGAGGAAAGATGGACGTGGAAGTGCAGTCACTAAGAGAACCAGCAGAGAAAATGGGCATTGCAATAGAAATAGTAGAGCCTGAAGGAAACATCGTCATGCCAGAGTTGGGAAAATGAAAAGGCACAGCAGGGGGTCGCTGAAGGACGAGTGGCAAGGAAAAAGAGAAGACTCTATTCCTTACAGACGAGGGAGGAGTCAATGAGGCAACACCAAATTACGGCCCAGGAGGACTTGCAGGGAATAGGAATCAGAGAGGACTTGTTGTAGCTCATGTGGCATGCAGGGATTTAACTCTAGAAACATCACACTGTCACCAGAAAAGCATCATACTTTGTGATTGTGATTCTTCCAACTTGAAAAGAAGTAAGACCAGAGGCCAGAACTAGAGAGTGATCCAGAGAACAGCAAGGTGGCGTCTGCGCGGTGCGAGATTACGGCGATGTGACCTGAGCCTTAAAAGGATCCTAACGGGAGCAGGAAGAATCCATTGATTGCCTCTTCATGTGAAACGTGTATAGATACGGACGAAATTCTCACTGAACGTATCCATGGTACGACTGTCGCCAGAACTTGGGAAGACCGGCTTCTAGGAATCAAGGACAATCATGTCGATCTTCAGTGGGATTCTGCTTGTCCTAAGAATGATAGCAACAAAGGTGTACAAATTAATTGTGAATCAACAGTGGCAAGCTAGTGGTTGCTAAAGAAGGCAATGGGAGTTCTAATGGCCACTAGAAGCATATTATAACAGATAAGACTGTTCACTCTAAGATGGACTTCAACCGAAAGTCAAGAGAGGAAATAGACTTCTAGGATGGAGGCGTCGCCCAACGATTAAAGAGCTTTAAACTAGAATTTGGGAGATGCGTGGAGAGATGTCCAGGACTCCACACCGAATTCAACCCTGAGAGAAAGAAAACAAAGTAAGGGGATACAAAACCGGACTGGATTGACATAAGGAGAAATTGACGCAACATGTTCTAGTAGATATCCAGTCTAACATCAATGATGCCTGGTGGTATGTAAGAATGTCTGTGATACACTTATACTTGAAGGTAAAGTAAGTGCAGTAACCAAACAGCACAAAACTATTTAAAGTATGTCTGCTACCATATATGTTGGAGACTTAGGGAACAAACTGCGGAACTAAAGAGTACTGGTGCACGAAGTGAACAACTGCTATTATAGGGATCTCAGAAATGGCTCGAATATAGTCATGACTGGGTACACTAATTGTGAAGCGATTGCTGTTTAGGAAAGACAGAAATGAAAGCATAAGGTGAGTGGTAATAGCATTGTACATCAATGATGAGTTAACTGAAAGAATAAAGAATGATGAATGAGAAGACACAGTCTGTGCTGCGCAAAAAATCACACTGAAAAGCAAGTGCTCATAGAGCCTCCCCTGAATACGCTTGGAGGTGTGCTGTACAGACCGCCAGGATCTTGATTTGGATATGGATAGGAACTCTTAGTTTTAATAAGTTAACACTAATGGAATTGTTGATCAAGAGACTTAACTTCCCAGTATAGACTGGAGACACAGCCTATAAGAATAATAGGGCTCAAGATTTTTCTGGATGTGATAGCTGATGGATTCTTTAATCACCAAAGTAGTAGAATGAACAACAAGAAGGGGTTCTCTCTTATAAAGATTGCCGTTTGAGTCGAGCCACGTGAACCTCGTAGAAGAAATGTGTAATGTAGACAACCTTGGCGTTCTTCGTCATAAGTGACTTCTCTTGAGCATAGCCAGTTCTAAACTAGATGGAAGATAAACAAAAAATAGATTCTTGTGACTTAGGTTTTGACTTCAACCGAAGTTGACATGCTAACCTTCAAAAATAAAGGACAATTAAGTTAGGAAGTGGTGACTGTAAGAACTTGTGGATCTAAATGGAGGAGGAGGCCTGGATATTTAACTTTTGTCGTATCGCAGCTGCATAGAATGTATACAGCAACGCATGCGACATTCCTCATCAAGGGGAAAAAAATCCACTAGCCAAGAGTGTATTAGTACAAGTCTTCTTTATATGAGCACAGCATCTTCAGACAGTGTTCATAATTAAAAGAGACAGACCTCAACAAGGAGTGGAATGAGTTGTGGTTATTAGCAAGGAAAGCTAACTCTTAGTGAGTCAAACATGTAAGGATAAATGAGAAAGGCTAAAGCCATGTAGGTTGGACCTTGCCAAAAGGAATTAAAATCAATAGTAAAAGGTTTCATAGCCATATAAAATAAGAAGAAAAAAAAGAAGAAGAAAGTGGACCCCGCTAAACATGAAGTGAATGGAGGTATAGATTAACCTTAGCATGGTCCAATATCTAAATAATTACTTGGCCTCAGTCTTGCTATGAAGTGACGCTTAGGTAAATGGAAGATGAACAAGATTGGGAATGAGGATGATGGATTTAAGTTTACCACATTTGAAATGGGGTAGAGCCCAATATCTTAAGCAGTCTTACTGCGGAACAAAAATTGTAGCCCAATTATCCGATTATTCTTCTCTCCCAAATATTAAAGGAACTGCGAATTGAAATTGCAAAGATCCCCTTTATTAGCAAGAAATTTTTAGAATTGAAACTCGGGTTGTACCATACGACTGGAGAATTGCTAACATATTTCTGGTTAAGGAAAGGCAAGAAAGGTATTCAGGAAACTATAGGCCGTTAGGGTTGACTCTGTAGTATGAAGTCTTGGAAAAATTTGAAGGAAAAGTATTGTTAACAGGACCTTAGCCTAATTGGAATTGGGCACAAAACAACATGCTTTACAAAGGGTAGATCAACGGTTCGTGGCCAAACGCAAATCCTGATCTCTTCTTCTGTGAGAAGTTTTGGTGACAGAATATTTAGACAACCAGATGAAAGTTTTTAAGATCTAAATTTTTACGTGGATTTTTCAGTACAGATATTGACATGTTATTCACTATGAGCAATATAGTTAAAATTGGAAACAAAGACTGTGGATCAATTTATGAAGAATTGAAGGTAGATAAGAACTGGTTAAAGGGAGACTCCAACGCTACTGTAAGGGTGGACTGTCAGTGCTGAAAGGAGGTTACTAGTGATGGTAATTCCTTCATAGTGTATCGTTCCTTTGACCAATCTAAATAAAAAGTTGTTAAAACCGACACCCTCCCTCTGCCAAAATGGGTGAAATTGACTAATAAGTTAGTCGGATACACGATACTCTGGGCTTTGTATTGTGCTACACAGAGCAAGGACCGGGCTGATATCATACAGGAAGATCGGGATTGATCCATGCGTTTAAATGGTTTAGTTTATCTATAAGATGAAAGTTTTAACTATGAAAGTGCAAAGTGTCCAGTGCATTAGAATAATAATAATTTTTCGTCATAAATAGGGGGACACATCCATTTGCGTACAGTAGCAACAGAGGAGGAGTAAGAACCTTCACGTATGGATCTTGACTCACTCTAGCTATGACTATATTGAGCCGCCAAATGTTAGAATATATGAGCCGTTTATATACAAGGCTAATGCCGTTTATAGGGTCAGTTGCATTTCCGGTGAGGTATTTTCCAGCATAAGATAAGGAGTATGGTTGTCAGTATCCCTTTTATATAACGGCATTGGTGAGACTCTCTATTGTTGGACCCAAGATCTGTGTTTGCAGTTCTGGTCTCCCAATGTTTATGAAGTTTTTGAATTCTATAACTGGAACATCGTGCTCAGATGTCGCATCTCCTAGTGCAGGAACCCGATATGGAAAACCTGTCTTATGAAGGACGAACTCCTCAAAGAGCTTGGCGTTTACCTAACCAAGAAGGTTGTAGTCATCGGGATAGCGATTGCTTTTACAAATATACTAGATGGATTATATTAGGAATGGAGAGTAATTATTTAGTAGTACCATGTAGACACAAAACAAATGGTATTATAAACGACACTAGGAAGTTTAGACTTGAAATTAGACACAGGTTTTCTACCATTAGAGGATGAAGTTCGTGGAACAGCCTCCAAGGGAGTAGTGGGGCAAAAACAGATTCTGGCTGAAGACTAAGCTTGATAAGTTTAGGAAGGATGGTATGATGGGATAGCTTAAATTTTGGCAACTGATCTTTGATATCGCAGTAGTATGCCCCCATGGTCTGAGATGGGAATGAGATGGATGATGCCTGAGTTACTGCTCAATTCTTTCTGGTGCTGGCTGGTGAGTCTTGCCCACAGCTAGTGGTTAGCTGATCCCATATTTCGGTGTCGCTGAAGAATTTCCCCGGGCAGATTGGCAGGAGGCCCTGGAGGTTTTCGCTTCCTCTCAGCTATGGCAGGTTGCCTTGTGGTGGTTCTCTGCGTTTGAGGTCTCAAACCACAATTTGAAGACTCAATAACTCAGAAGTCATCCTCATTGTGTCTTTCACTGCTGCCTCTGGATCAGTCATAGCCTTCCCACAGTCATAGCCTTCCCACCTAAAACCTGCTAGTCCAAGAAACACAAGACAAACCCCCAACAGGCACCAGAACACTGGCGGACCACCACCCACTCCCTTAACTAGCCTGTCAGTTCCTCTGCCTAGGTCTCTTAGTCTCCCCCACAGCCTCCCCCTGTAAACTCCCTCTGAAACTCCCCTGTTTACAGCTCTGTTTGCTGGCTGCTGTGCCGCTGCAGCTGTCTATGCCGCTGCCTGACTGGCTGGCTACTTTTATAGGACCCCTAAGCAGGTAAGCTCCGACCCCTAAACAGGGCTCAGCTTCTCTCCCAGCACACTGCCCCAGCAGCCTCCACACATACAAACTACAAAATACAACACACAAAATACAAAAACCTGCTCCTCCAAGAGAACTCCCTCTGAAACTCCCCTGTTTACAGCTCTTTCAGATGAGACAAAATCAAGGTCCCAACCACCCAGGATTGAGTCCCATGCCAGTTTTTACTGGAGTCGGGATGCCCCTTGCGTCCTGGCCAAATTCTACCTTTAGCAATGCCAGAGGGGCGACTACCCCACCTCTTTAGGGGGAAGTCTTAAAGCTACAGCCCTAGATCAAAACTCAGG
Source organism: Chelonoidis abingdonii (assembly GCF_003597395.2). Classification (NCBI taxonomy): domain Eukaryota; kingdom Metazoa; phylum Chordata; order Testudines; family Testudinidae; genus Chelonoidis; species Chelonoidis abingdonii. Next base: position 299,610,318 of record NC_133770.1, on the reverse strand, counting down.
AGATAAAGTTTCTATCCCAGACTACCTGTCTGACTTTACACCACAAGCTTCCTCCCTCCATGCCTTTTTTCTCCATCTCTAAAATGTGGATAATGTTATTTCCCTACATATCAGAGGTGTTGTGAAGATACAGTCATTGTTTGAGGAGCTCTGATGGAAGCTATTGAAAAGACTACCAATAAATACTATTAACTGTTGACCTTAAGTCATGCATTGCTCCTGTTCACTTTTAAACAGCTACCGCATTCCACCCTAGAAGTGTCTGCTATTCAGTGGTGGGGAGGTGAGATTATGTAATTTAACACATAAAATGTTGTATAAACACTGATTCAAACTCATATGCAATTAAATACCTACTCATTTTGTACATGTTATTAAAGCTGATAAACCAGTTTGAGATGTACCTGGATGAAGAGTGCTGTATCAATAGAAATCTCAATGTAAGCCTTCTTATACAAATACCATTCCCTGTCCTCTCCAGTCTTTAAAGTTGGTTTGCAAAGGCGGGGCGGGGGGGGGGGGAATAGTCTGAGTGTCTATGAACCCATCTGTATTAAAAGAATGTTGTTATTTAGGTTGTAAAGTCAAGAACTCAAAAGTTAGGAACTGCCAGATTTACAGTTGTCCATAATTTGGCTTCCTTATGCATCCAACCTGCATATTGAATGAGGCAGGGGTCCGGTGGGAAAAAAATAGTATTTAATCAAATGTTCAAATACTTAATGCACACAACCAAGGAGACAATTAAGGTTGCATTGGCAGCTGTCAATTTATTATTTCCTAAATTTCAAGTGATAGACTTTGCAACCTAAACAAACATTTTTTTTAATGCAAATTTTTGGACTTAGTCTTCCCTAAGTTGTGCTTGTTGTCTGTCTCTCTCTTTGGAAAGTAGTAAACAAGTTCTATTATACAAAACTAACAACCCCTCCCTCATCTCAATCATGCATCAGCAGGGACTGCAACCTGAGACTTCACCTGACCTATGGGACTAACTACACGAGCTGGCAGCAGCAGAAGACTTATCCCAGGTTGGGGGAAATGGGCCGCTATGCCATGCAGTGTGGCCTAAAGGTGGTTGGAGGAGATCTTGCCCCATCATGATTCACGCAGCAAAAGAGGGTCACAATTTTTGATTTGCAGATCACCTTTGGATTGCACCCTTTCAGGTTTCCCATGCCCCATGTTTGATCAGAAGGAAGGGCTCCCGGGTACCGAATGCATTGGCTAAGGACCTTTGCTAATTCTTACTGGCGGTGCCAACATTCTCTCTTACACACACACACACACACACACACACACACACACACACACACACACACACACACACACACACACACACACACACACACACACACACACATTGTATTAAAATAAAACCTGTAAAGAAAAGAATCAAATTAAATGTAACAATACAGCCATGGCAATCAGATAGATCAGATAGATTAATCCAGAAATCTGTTGTAGCTTTAGAAATACAGCCGTTAAAAAAAAATTAGCATAACTATTTGAAGAAAGCTCATAAAATGGCTAGTCTGAAGGACAGAATCAGAAGAGTCCCTCTGCAATCACTATGAAAATAATGAGGAATTTCATCATCATTAGCACAATGCGTATAATGGTCAATGGCCAAGACACATCAACACTCATTAATAATTCCATCTAAGAGCCTGTGGAGCAGCTCATAGGCCAGATTTTCTCACAATCACCTGTGGGAACTTCGGACAGTTACAGCAGGATTTTAGACTGTATGCTGGAAGGTCATCAATAAACACATTAGTTCTGAGGTGAATTAAAGTACACAGTGTAGTGGTCCCATGATATCAAAGAGACTAGGTGGGTGAGATAATATCTTTTATTGGATCAACTTCTGATGGTGATAGTCTGAGAGACGAGCTTTCTAGCTACAAAGAGCTTTTCTTCAGGTCTGGGAAATGTACTCTGTCTAAGCTTGAAAGCTGGTCTATCTCACCAACACAAGTTGGTCCAATAAACGGTATTACCTCACCCACTGTGTTTAAAACACGTCAGGGATATCAGTTCCTATTGGAAAAGGCTTGCTGCACAAATGGGATGAGTTACTGCATACACACAATTTGTGGCTTGCTGGGATTACAAGAATGGTCCTTCAGACCACATCCATCCAAAGTGCAGCCACTAATATCTTCCATAGCTGATCAGAGTATGTCACTCTGTGATGGAGTGAACTCCCTACACTATCCCTGTAACAGTTGAATTGGGTCACCTTGGTCCAATCAGCTATTAGGCTGCAAACAGGGAAGCTTTTGGCTGGAGGCAGCTAATCAGAGAACAGGTTCACCTGTGCAGGAACAGGCAGGGCCTATAAGGCTTTTCTTATATAGACTTCTATATAAGTAAGCTCCTAGGGTGACCAGACAGCAAGTGTTAAAAATCGAGATGGGGTAGGGGGGTAATAGAAGCCTATATAAGAAAAAGGACCCCAAAATTAGGACTGTCCCTATAAAATTGGGACATCTGGTAACCCTATAAGCTCCAGACTGTGGGAAAGGGCAGTCACTCGCTGGGAAGGAGTGTATGGAGGCTGCAAAGATGTGTAAGCTGCAATCACTCCCTGGGAAGAGAGTTTGGAACTGGTACACCCAGTGCAAGGATGGAAACCAGGAATTGTAGGAAGCTGTCCAAGGAAGAAGCAGTGAGGGCTGGGAGAGGAAAGCCTAGAACTGCTGGGTGTAGGGTCCCTGGACTGGAACCCAGAGTAGTGGGTGGGCCCAGGTTCCCCTACCAGCCACTGAGGGCATGGCATAGATCAGATGCAGGGCAGTGAATGGGAAGACCTCCTGGTAGTAGTGACAGAGAACTGAAGGACTGTACCCCGTAAAGGGGAAACCGCTGAGTGATCCAGCCAGAGGGCTGAGTCATGAAGAAGCAGCTGCGGTCCCACGGACAAGAGAAGAGCTACAGACCAGAGAGAAAGAGAGATGGTGTGACGGCATGCAAACCGTGGATGGGGGCATCAGCCTCGAGAACTAATCCCCAAAGTGACCAGCAGGAGTCACCTCTGTGGTGAGTGAACTCCGTGAAACTCCCCCTCTTGGCTACTTTCACTTGCCTCTGATTATTCACTGTAATAGGTCTGCTTTTGGTAGCACCCACGAGGTGGTAGATCCTTTCCACATTTGACAGTTTCAGCTCTTAGGAGCTAACAATCTCAGGACCAAGCTCAAGAGAAAGGGGGCAATGGGAAACATGTACATAAGCATTCACTGTAACTACAACATTACATTTTTATCCTCTTCAAAAGCAGCAAGGAGTCCTGTGGCACCTTGTAGACTAACAGATGGAGCATGAGCTTTCGTGGGTGAATACCCACTTCATCGGACTCTTTGCTGCTTTTACAGACCCAGACTAACACAGCTACCCCTCTGATGCTATTCTCTTCAAAGCACTTTTCAACTAGACTCTGGCCTATTGCTGATTGGGTCTCTTCCCTTTCCACCACCAACAGCTTCAGCACAACATTCATCTCATCTTCTACTTTGCCAGTGATGCCATGCTCAATTCCATTTGCTTCATTCTCCCATTCTTATCTGTGGGTTTTTCCCCACACACACATGGAATGTCCTATTCATCCTTGTTTGCCAAGCCACCACATCTACACATTAATCTCTCTCCTGAAAACTCATCCATTCACAATGTGCATGATGGAACAATACTGCTTAAAACTATTCCAAGCTACTCTTTCCTCTGGACTTCTGCCCATCTCATCTGACTGTCTTGCTTAGATTGTGAACTCTGAGGCAGGGATTGTTTGTATTGTTGTATAGGATGCTGCTAAGTATATGGTCAGTAATAATTGACAACTACTGAAGAAGTCTTTAAAAAAAGAAATATGACCTCTCTGCTTTGACCTGCCCCACATTAAAGTTCAGACTTAGCCATCTAATTTGTGTTTATCAAGCGGATTAGGCAACATTTCAAGTAGATCTATTTTTAAAAGCCATACAGGTTACTGACAGGGCATACAGGTGCTACCATCTCATAATATATGGGCACGGATTTGTTTGCAAATTACTAAATTGAGTTGGGCATTTAAGTCACTGTTGTCCAATGGTTAGAGACTTAGGATCAGGATTCCTGTATGCTGTCCACAGCTCTGGCCAAGCACACAGGTTAAGAGACTGGCAAATCAACCCCTCCTGCCTCTGTTCCCTTATCTATGGGAGTGTAACATCCCTGCAATGTAGGTAGTCATTGCTATGAGGTTTAATTTGCTAGTGTTTGGAAAGTGCTTTGAGATCCTCACAGGGAAGGTGCTGAAGAATTAAATACACAACTTAATGACGAAGTTGGCAGCATTGAGGTCAAAATTTCAAAATGGGCTGGATGCCCACAAAAACCTCAACACCTTTTAACTAGTAACCCTGACATTGTCATTTATTCTCTTTTTCATTAAAAAATATAAGAATGTTTACACCATAGTGAAGTGGGAGTCAGCCTGCTGGTCTGCAGTTGATCAAAATGAGGATTTCACACATTCTCCCCTCCTAGGTTCTCCTCAGAATTTCCTTTGTTTTTATCTCAGCTTCAGGAAATCCATATCATCCATCTAGTTCCATTTCAACCTGTTGCTATATGCATATTTACAGCTCCCATTGATGAAATAACTATTTTCCTGTCACCCAAAATAGTAAGAATCATTAAAACATGCAAGACAATACTAGTGGAAATAAGTGTTTCCAAGAGTTAGGCAGAGGATTAACTGCTTGCAAAACCACCTTGCTGAGTGATTTCCAATTCAGATACAGCAAGGCTACATTTACATAATATTATATGGATGTTACAATGATAAATATATTAGCAAGACAAAGATGCAAGTAAGCTAGCACATGCCTGGCATCAAAGACTGAGGCAGATTCTAAAATGTGAAAACTTCCTTCCACTAAGCAGATACACAACAAAACAGCAGCAGCAAAAATATCAGAGAAAAGACAAAAGTGTGATTGTAAAAGGAGCAGGATCTCTAAATGCATTAAGAGGGGGGGAAGGAAAATGCATGCAAACCAACAGAAAGACAGGGATAGGGAAAGACTCACAGAGACACACAGTCAGGTGGGGCCACAGAAATATTTTCCAGGTGCTTGAAGGCTGAGATGCAAACCAAAGCAGATTAACCAGAAATTGTCATCATGTCAGGAAACCAAGTACAGCCATAATTTTGTTCCAAGGCAAACAGAATGGAGGACCCCATGCTACTGTCTTATCCTGAGGGACCCGGATAAGAAGAGGGCGCAGTGGGGGCTGGGAAAAGCGGCCTGTCCCTAGGCTCACTGTGCTTCTGCAGCTCTAGGTTATCCAGGAGCCACCTGCTGCTTAACACCTGCTTTTCTCCACCCTGTTGGTGCAAGTGCCCCTAACACAGCAAGCTAAATGGAGCAGACATCCCCCTCATCATTTATGTTGTCACAGGCAGGAGGCAGTTGCCATGAAAGCATCTTCTCTTTGCTTCTGCAGTACTCATTAGATGGGCTGCTTCTACAGCACTCATCTTAGACTGACATAGCAAAAATTAATTGACCCCCCCCCCCCCAAAATTAGCAGGTGAAAGGGAAGGTGAATGGGGCTGATAAGAGCAAAAGGTGTGGGAAGCAAAACAGACAAAAGCAAGGCGACAGAAGAGAACCGCCAAAAATAAAAAGGGAAAATATGGTACAGTTCAGGGCACTTCAACTGTACTTCCCCCTTGTGATCCAGAAAGTGCATCCACACTAGTCTCCCAGCTCCCGTGCTGTCACCTGTCTTCGATGGAGACCCACATTATCCTCCTTCCCAGCCAGGGTTTTTCTAGGCTGTGCAGTTCCCTGCTTAAACTGAATTCCCCAGAAAGTCAGACCAGTTACACAGGCTTGCTCTGCATTCTCCTAACAGGCATATAATATATATCTTTTTTCAAGCCTCTCTCATAGAACTAGAAAGGATCCCAAAAGGTCATCGAGTCCAGCCCCTTGCCTTCACTAGCAGGACCAAGTACTGATTCTGCCCCAGACCTCTGGGTGGGCCCCCTCAAGGACTGAACTCACAACTCTGGGTTTAGCAGGCCAATGCTCAAACCACTGAGCTATCCCTCCCCACCCCTATAAACAGCATAATTGACTACAGTTATAAGTTACCATAGACACCTTCTTAAGCAAGCACATTTATTCTTAAGGTGAAAGCATTAGAGAAAAACAATAAAAAAAACCTATACATGCTAAAAAGCTTGCCAGAGATTAACCCAATTCCAACTTCAGGCTCTGACACAAGAATAGTCAATAGGCAGACCATGGGCCAAATCTGGACTGCCAGATGCTTTTGAACAGAGCCCAAAATTTTTATTTACTTAGTATCATTATTGGGTTTTTATTTATTTGTTTACTTATTTTAAAATTATTTTGTCTGAAGTGTAGACCTTGACTATACCTTGACCAAGAAATCTGGACCTCGACAAAAAAAAATAAACTGACTATCCCTGCTCTGAGAGCCACTACCCAAGCCCTAGCCCTGCCGCCCTGGGGTAGCGACGGCAGAGCTCCCACGGTGATTTAGAGGGCCCGGAGCTCTGTAGCAGCCAGAGCCCCGGGCCCTTTAATTTGTCTGTGAGCCCCAGGGCCCCCAGCTGCCTCTGCCACTGGTAGCTCTGGGATGATTTAAAGGTCCTGGGGCTCCCAGCCACAGCTGGAGCCCCAGGGCCTTTAAATCTTGAAAGGCCAAGCCCCTTCCACTTGAAACCACGCCCCACTCAGACTCCGACATACTGGTAAGTCCTTTAAGTTACTTTCATCCCTGCCCAAGACCCTAAAAGCATTACAGAACAGACCATGGCAGGCAGGGAAGAGGGAAGGAAGAGAGGGGAGTGTAAACCGGTCTGGCTGGGGCTCGTCCCCCTCAGGCACAGCGGGGAGCCAGGGCGCCTCCTTACACACAGCAGTCCGCGTCTACGCCTGGCCCTTGGGCAGGGCGGGCAGCAAATAGTTCAGGCTCAGCTCAGGGGCTGAGCAAACACAGTCTATAGCCCAAGCCCTTGGGCAGGGCAGGGCAGCAAATAGTGCAGGCTCAGCTCAGGGGCTGAGCAAACACAACACAGTACAAGCAGTGAGTCTATACCGAAGCCCTCTTCAGGCCACAGAGAGGGGGGGATCTGCCACCCTTGGATGGGTGGCAGGGGGGATGCAGGCCCTCCCACTCCACTGTGCCCCAGCCCGGGGCCCTAGCAGCGACAAGCGATTGCTACAGTCAGTGGGGAATCCAGGCCGCAACACACTGACATGGGTTCACAGTCCCCAGGAGCCAAACTGGGGTCGGCTACCCCCGGGCTACTTCCAATTCCCCCCTCTCCCTGTACCTGGTCTCCGCTGGCGTAGTTCGGGGGGTCCTAGACCATGGGTTACTCTGGATGCTGGGAGGCAGGACACTCTGACGGCTCCTCCGGATAGCAAGCGCAGGGCAGGTCAGGTTGGGGGTCCTCCGGGTACCGGGCCCGAGGCAGGTCCAGCCAGCGCTCCTCCGGATACCGGGCACGGGGCAGATTGGGCCCAGTGGGAGCTTGGGCGTCAGCGTCTGTCCTCTTCGGCAGCCGGCCCGCAACTGAGCTCTGGTGCCGGGCTCTTATACTTCCTGTCCCGCCCCTTGACTTCTGGGGGGCGGGGACAGGTGGCGTTGGCTCCGCCCACAGAGGTGCCTGCTCTGGCTCATCCCCCTCAGGCGCGGCGGGGAGCCAGGGCGCCTCCTTACACACACACCCCCCCAAGGCTGGTTCCCAGGTACCGGGGCCAGGCGCGTCCAAGCCCCCCAGGCGGGAAAGGAAGTCCGCATTGGGGTGGTCCCTTCCGGCCCGGTGGCGGACGGTGAAGGCATAGGGCTGCATCTCCAAGTACCACCGTTGAAGCCGCATGTTGTTGTCTTTCATGCAGTAAGCCATTGGAGGGCGGAGTGGTCGGTGACCAAAGAGAACGGGGCCCCCAGCAGGTAGTAGCGCAAGGCATCGCAGGCCCACTTCGCTGCGAGGGCCTCTTTCTCGACCACCGCATAGTTCTGCTCCCTTGGAAACAGCTTCCGGCTGATGTATAGGACGGGATGCTCCTCCCCGTCCACCTCCTGTGAGAGGACAGCCCCGAGCCCCACTTTGGAAGCGTCCGTCTGCAGGACGAACGGGCGACGGAAGTCCGGGCTAAACAAGACGGGCTTGCTACAGAGTCTGATCACTTGCCTTAAGTGATCAGAACACCTCGTCGCACTCGGAGGTCCACCGTACTTGTCATGGGCTGTCCTTAGTGAGGAGGCTGGTCAAGGGGGCGGCCATCGCTGCGAACTGGGGAATGAAGTGTCGATAATATCCCACCATCCTCAAGAACTGCCGGACTTGGCGCTTCGTGGTCTGCGGAGGGCAGGCCGCAATGGCCTGAACCTTATCCACGAGAGGTTTTACTTGCCTGTTTCCCACCGTATACCCCAAGTAGGTGGTCTCACGCCAGCCAATGCGGCATTTCTTAGAGTTGGCGGTCAACCCGGCCTCCCGCAGGGATCATAGGACGGCGGCAACCTTGTCCAGGTGGGTCTCCCGCTGCCGACTATAAATGACTACATCATCGAGATAGGCTGCAGCGTAGTCGTGATGCAGGAGGAGGAGGCGGTCCATCAATCGCTGGAACATGGCGGGTGCCCCATGAAGGCCGAAGGGCATCCGCATGAATTGATAAAGGCCAGTTGGAGTGGCAAACGCAGTTTTCTCCCTGGAGGCCGGTTCCAGGGAGATCTGCCAATACCCCTTGCTTTAGTCCAGGGTAGTGATGTAGCGAGCTTCCCCTAATCGGGCCAGCAGCTCGTCCACACGGGGCATGGGGTAGGCATCAAACTTAGAGATGGCGTTAACGCGCCTGAAGTCAATACAAAACCGCTGGGAGCCGTCGGGCTTTGGGACCAGGATGACTGGGCTACGCCACTCACTTTGCGAGGGCTCGATTACCCCGAGGTCTAGCATTGCCTGCACCTCGTCGTCAATGATTCGCCTTCGGTGATATGGCAGAGGTCAGGTCGCAGTCCTGATCACCACCCCCGGCTTGGTCTGAATGCGGTGGGAAATCATGGAGGTGTACCCGGGCTGTGCCGTAGAAGTATGAGGGAAAGCTTGGAGAAGGCAGCGGGTTTGCTCGAGCTGCTCCCCCGTTAGCGTCTCTCCAAGCTGGGGCACCTGAGGGTCCTCCTTGGGGGGCACCTGGGGCCCCAGCTCCGGTTCCGGTGGGTAGGGAGTAATCAACAACCCCTCTCGCTCCTGCCAGGGCTTTAGGAGATTGACGTGGTAGCACTGTAGCCCTTTCCGCCGGTCAGGCTGACGGACTTCATAGGTAATGGGGCCCACCTTCCGAACCACCTCATAAGGGCCCTGCCATTGAGCCAGGCTCTTGGATTCACTAGAGGGGAGGAGAAGTAAGACTCGGTCCCCAGGCTGAAAGTCACGGGTGCGTGCCCCTCGGTTATACGTTTGGGACTGCCGTTCCTGGGCGGCTTTCAAATTGGCCCGCGCCAAGGTCCCAGCCTGTTTGAGCGGCTCTTGGAGCTGGACCACATACTGTAGGAGCCCCTGAGCGGGTGACGGGGTCTGTTCCCAGGTTTCCCTCATCAGATCGAGGAGACCCCGGGGTTGGCGGCCATACAACAGTTCGAAAGGCGAGAACCGGGTGGAGGACTGAGGTACCTCTCGCACCGCCAGAAGCAGGGGTGGGAGCAGCTGGTCCCACCGGCGAAAGTCCTCTGGGGGAAATCTCTGTAACATGTCTTTTAGGGTTCGATTGAATCTCTCTACCAGCCCATCGGTTTGTGGGTGGTACACCGAAGCCCGCAGTTGTCGGATCCCCAGGAGCCTGCACACCTGCTGTAACAGTCGCGAGGTGAAGTTGGTCCCCTGGTCCGTGAGGATTTCCCGGGGCAAGCCGATGCGAGCAAAGACTTTGACCAGTTCACCTGCAATGGTGCGGGCGGTAATGCTGCGGAGCAGGATCGCTTCGGGGAACCAGGTGGCATAATCAAGCATTACCAGAATGTATCGGAACCCTGCAACGCTCTTGGGGAGGGGCCCCACCAGATCCATAGCCACACGCTCAAACGGGGTCTCGATCAGTGGCATCGGGACCAGCGGGGCCTTGGGTGTCCTCGCCGGGGCAGTCAATTGGCAGTCCGGACAGGAGGTGCAGTACTCCACCTCACGATGGATCCCTGGCCAATAGAAGCGTCCCAATATTCGGGCTAGGGTCTTTCCAGGTCCCAGATGCCCCGCGGCCGGGACATCATGGGCCAGCCTCATGACTGTCCGCCGATGACACTGGGGTACGAGAAGTTGAGTTCGAGGCTCCCTGGTCTGCGGATCCCATTTGACCCGGTACAAGCGGTCCTGCCGCAGTTCGAAGTGCGGCCACCGGGCTGCTCGGTCTGGGTCGAGGATGGTTCCATCTACGGCGGAGAGCTGCTCATACACACCGCTGAGGGTGGGGTCAGTTCTTTGGTCCCGGCAGAAGTCCGTCGGGGCCGAGGGATCGCCTAACCCCTGTCCCGAGGCGGCAGTATCCCCATCCTTCCCCTCAACGGGATGTTCGGGTGGATCCTGCTCATCCTCCTCTGTTTCCAGGGTTCCCTGGTCATCCTCCGGCCCTTCGGGGGTCTCCCCTTCCAGTGCCGGTACCGGCCTCTGGCCACCTCTGGTATGCTGGCGTAGGACAGCTGGGAATTCTGGCCAGTCCCGGCCCAGGATCACAGGATAGACCAGCCTGGGTGCAAGGCCAACAACCATTCATCGGGTCAACCCGTCTATTGTCAGTTGGGCCCGGGCGCTGGGATACAGCCGTACGTCGCCATGGATGCATTGCAGGCGAATGTCCCCCAGGCGTGGATCAGCCTGGGAGCCCAAGCGGTCACGGATCAGAGTCTGTCCACAGCCGGAATCAAGGAGCGCCACGGTCAGGTGCCCCTCCACCATCACAGGCGCCGTGATCTTAGCTGGCTGGGGGCGACGGGCGCGAGTCTCCCCGGAGCAGACCTGGCTAAATGTACACTCCATTTGGGGACAGTCTCTCTGAAGATGTCCTGTCTTGCCACACGAGAAACAGGGCCCCAGATCGCCTCGTCCCGGACGGGGCTGGATCCTGGGGGAGTCCTTAGGAGGGCTCCAGCGCCTCGTCCGGGGTGCGAGAGCCGGAGCTGGGGTCGACCGTGCCGTTGGAGCCGTGGCCCAGGCGGGCATTGCTTTTCTTTCGGGGTGAAGGCATCCCGGCCCTGGTGGGGTTGTGGGGCCAGTGGGGCCCACCGGGGCTTCCGCTGCCAGGAAGTCCTCCATCAGGCTGATGGCAGCAACCAGGGTCGCGGGCCGATGACAGAGGACCCAGGCCCTTCCTCGCGAGGGCAGGATGTGCGTGAACTGCTCTAGAGCCACCTGTTCTGCCACCTCTTCTGATGTTCGCTGGTCAGGCTGTAGCCACCGCCGGCAGGTCTCCCGGAGCTCCTGGGCCACCATACGAGGCCGGGCCCCGGCGGGGTAGGTCAAGCCCCTGAATCGCTGCCGGAACGTCTCCGGGCTTACATCCAGCGCGTCTAGGATGGCTGACTTCACCTGGTTATAGTCCCAGGCGGCCTCGGCCGACAGGCCCCGGTAGACCATCTGAGCTATTCCAGTCAGGTAAGGGGCCAGGATGGAGGCCCATTGGTCGGGGTTCCACCCTGCGACTACCGCCACCCGCTCGAAGGTGACCAGGAAGGCCTCGGGGTCGTCGCCGGGGCCCATCTTCGTCAGCTGAATCGGCGGGCGGGAGTCCTGGGTCCCATCGGGGCCTTCCGACTGGGCCCCGTCACGGGGTGCCCGGCCTGCTGCCAGGTGCTGGAGGCATTGCAGCTGGAACTCTTGCTGCTGCTTGATCAACTCCTGGATTAGCTGGCGCTGCTGCGTTCCCAGCTGGTCCACGAGCTGTTGCTGCTGCTGGAACTGGGCGGCCTGCTGCTCCTCCTGCTGCCGCATGTGAGCCGCTTGCTGCCAATCTTGGCTTTCGGCCAACAGAGCGCCGAGTTGGGAGACGTCCATCACAGAGGAGGGAGCTCCCTCGCCCGTAGCCCCCCGTTCACCGGCGTTAAGAGTTTGCGCCCACATTCTAGGCGGAGCTCCCCACTTCTGGTACCACGTGTAAACCGGTCTGGCTGGGGCTCGTCCCCCTCAGGCGCGGCGGGGAGCCAGGGCACCTCCTTACACACAGCAGTCCGCATCTACGCCTGGCCCTTGGGCAGGGCAGGGCAGCAAATAGTTCAGGCTCAGCTCAGGGGCTGAGCAAACACAACACAGTACAAGCAGTGAGTCTATACCGAAGCCCTCTTCAGGCCACAGAGAGGGGGGGATCTGCCACCCTTGGATGGGTGGCAGGGGGGACGCAGGCCCTCCCACTCCACTGTGCCCCAGCCCGGGGCCCTAGCAGCGACAAGGGTTTGCTGCAGTCAGTGGGGAATCCAGGCCGCAACACACTGACATGGGTTCACAGTCCCCTGAAACCAGATTGGGGTCGGCTACCCCCGGGCTACTTCCAATTCCCCCCTCTCCCTGTACCTGGCCTCCGCTGGCGTAGTTCGGGGGGTCCCAGACCATGGGTTCCTCTGGATGCTGGGAGGCAGGACACTCAGACGGCTCCTCAGGATAGCAAGCGCAGGGCAGGACAAGTTGGAGGTCCTCAGGATACCGGGCACAAGGCAGGTCCGGCCAGCGCTCCTCCGGATAGCGAGCGCAGGGCAGGTCAGGCTGGGGGTCCTCCGGATACTGGGCACGAGGCAGGTCTGGCCAGCGCTCCTCCGGATAGCGAGCGCAGGGCAGGTCAGGCTGGGGGTCCTCCGGGTACTGGGCCCGAGGCAGGTCCGGCCAGCGCTCCTCCGGATACCGGGTATGGGGCAGACCGGGCCCAGCGGGAGCTTGGGCCTCAGCGTCTGTCCTCTTCGGCAGCCGGCCTGCAACTGAGCTCTGGCGCCGGGCTTTTATACTTCCTGTCCCGCCCCTTGATTTCCGGGGGCGGGGACAGGTGGCATTGGCTCTGCCCACAGAGGTGCCTGCTCTGGCTCGTCCCCCTCAGGTGCGGCGGGGAGCCAGGGCGCCTCCTTACAGGGAGGTATAATTAAATGGAAAGTCTGTTCTTGGAAGATAATTGCTTAGAAGTGATCACAGACATTATCTTTAGTACTTACAATACCAGAAATCTGCTTGGTAAAGATGGATTACCTGCCCTGAAGAGCTAACCAGCCATAAGGGACAGCTGACAGGCTAATGCATGTATTTAGAGTAGCCCGAAGATGGTTTAGTTTTATTTCATTTCTTTTTATTGATAGTAGTAGTTATATCATCATTATTGTCAGTAAAGTTCTTTGGTACTGGTTAGGTGCCCGAATAGGAAGAGAGCATCAAAATGGAGGTTAGTGTTGGAAATCCAACCAAAGGTCACTTGGTGCTTAAGAACAAAGGAGGGGACGGCATAAGAATCCAACAAACTGCAGGTGGGAGAAACCTCAACGGTTTGGGTGGACATGAAGCTGGAGTACAAAGTACAGTCATGTGTGATGTCCAGCCTTGTTTTATAACTTGTTAGACATTGAAATACCGGCACTGTCAATTCAGAGACTCGTGTATTTAAATATAGTTTCTTCTCTTTAGTGCTCAAAATAGATTTTAGCTAGGCCACAGAATTACTCTAACACAGCTCATTAGAGCAGAAAATTGAGATGGGCCAGCAAATAGCAAGTTCAATCCAGTATCAATATAATATTAGGTTCTTAGATGAAAAAGCACCTTGGCACAAATGAGAATGATCTCAGGTGTCCATGACAGATCAGCTAGATGGATAAGACATTTTTAGCAAGTTGAGTTTAGGGAGAAGTAGTACATATTGTGTAGCTGTAGTCACTCCATAGTGAAGGTACTGAATTTCCATTATAAAGCCTGACTTCTTCCACCTCACTCAAAAACAAACTTATATCTGAAAACTGGTACGTTAGCACCAGGTTCAAAGGTGAATTTCTCTACCAAGTTTGAAGAAACCTCAAAGGGGCTCCTAAAACAGAGGCATTGAGCTCCAAAAGACTAAGTGTTGCCACTTTGTAGGGGGGGAAAAAGCAAGAGAACATTTGACTACTCTCCCAGAGCAAAGATTGTAGAAGAGAAGGATTGCAGGGTGGATACCTGTCAGAGCTGGGGCAGTCCCTGAGCACTGCAGTTTAGTCAATCTAATCCCAGTGTAGATGCAGCTAGGTCGAAGGAAAAATGCTTCTGTTGACCTCACTACTGTCACTTTAGGTACAGTTCCTACAACAATGGGAAAACCCCTTCCCATCTACGTAACAGTGCTACACCGGCATCGCTATTGTGCCGTAGCTGTGCCACTCCAGCAGCTAATGCCTGAGGCCATGTCGACAGTACAGATGTTGCAGTGGCACAGCCAGTGCAAGCCTGTAGAACACAGAAGGCGTTTTCCCATTGATGTAGGTTAGTGGTTCTCAAACTGTGAGTCGGGACCCCAAGGCGGGTCGCGACCCTGTTCTAATGGGGTGACCAGCACTGGCTTAGACTTGCTGTGGCCTGGGGCCAAAGCCCGAGCCCAACTGCTAGGGGCCAAAGCCCAATGGTTTCAGCCCTGGGCAGCAGGGCTCAGGTTACAGGTCACCTACCTGGGTCTGAAGCTCTTGGATTTTGGCACCCCCCCCCCACACACACACACACCTTAGACAGTGGGGCTTGGGCTTTGCTCCCCAACTCCCAGGGCAGCAGGACTTGAGCGAGCTCAGTCCCCCATCTTGGGGTCGTGTAGTAATTTTTGTTGCCAGAAGGGGGTTATGGTGCAATGAAGTTTGAGAAACCCTGATATAGGTGTGACATTATCAACATGAACTGGGACCATATGGATCACTGTGGCAACCAAGGTCCTGTAGTGGCACCAGATCTTATATAAAAGGGGTCTATGGAGAGGTTATGGTTTGCTACTTATGATTATACTCTCTATATGTGTGTATCATTTTTGTAGTTGAAGTTATGAATATTGGCTCTAGACTGTCTGTATTTCAAACTTATGCTATGCTTCTGAATGACTCCCCAGACAAGTTGGTGTCAGCTCTGCCTAGCCTGCTTGATGGCCCATTAAGGACCATCAGCTACACAACTGACCCACTGAGAGAAGGCAGATACACCTTGTGACTCAGCTAAGTATGCAGGGACTTGCCCATGTGACACCAAACTCCATTTTGCTGTAATTTTCCACAGTAAGAAAAGCAAAAAGGTGTTCTTACACCTGGAAAAGACTATAAAAGGCTGATGCCTCATCTCCATCAGGTCTTCAATTCTGCTTCTTACCTCTGGAGGGACTTTGCTACAAACAGAAGCTCTACACTGATGACCTATCCCACTGGGGATGTACTCCAGAGACTTGATTTGAACCTGCAGTTTACTCTATCACTGCTACAAGACTGAACCAAGAACTTTGCCATTACTGTATGTAATTGATTCCATTTAACTAATTCTAGCTCTCATCTCTATCTTTTTCCTTTTATGGATCTGGATTCCACCTCGTGAGGGTCACCCTGTCCCCATTACCCGGCCTGCTTGCTCTAATCATGACTATGTGTAACCCATTAGATGAGCGATGTACCCTCACTGCTCCCCTACTATACTTTGACCCCACCCACCATACACCCCGCATTGGGGACATTACAGACTGTATGTACTATATGCTAACCCATAACCAAATACCAGCGTCCCCCCATACTCTGTATGTTGCCCCCGATGACTAATGACTGACATGCCAAACTCTGTGTATCATCCTTATTTAAATATTCTCTAATAAACATGTTGATCTGGGGCTGGGGCTGGGTCCTTTGGGATCAGGAGAACTTTTTTTTTTCCTTTTACCAGGGCATTTGTTTTCATAACCATTTATCTCCATAACAAGTGACACTGGTGGTGATACTAGGAAACTGGAGTGTCTAAGGGAATTGCTTGTATGACTTGTGGTTAGCCAGTGGGTTAAAACCAAAAAGTCTTGTTTGGCTGGTTTGGTTTGCCTTGGTGTGCATAGAAACCCCAGCCTTGGGCTGTAACTGCCCTGCTTTAAGCAATTTGTCCTGAAACCAGCATCGTTACAGTAGGTTATCCATTTCCCCAGGCCCCAGTACCTAGGTCAATGGAACAATTCTTCCATCAAACTAGCTGCGTCTACACCGGGGGGTTGGTCAGCTTACTACAGTGCTCAGGACACCCCTGAGCAACGTAGCTAGGTCAATTGAACTTTTAAGTGTGGAGAGGCTTCAGTCTCCAGCTGTCTTGGCTGTGTTGCATTTAGATCTCTGGTTGTGTCAATAAAGAGACTCAAATGTTTGTGAGTCACCCATGGTTCAAGCCACCTGCATATGGTAGAAGGGGAGGGGAGGGGAGGGGAGAAGAGAGAAACTTCCTCAGATTCTCCCTCCCTTCCACCAACTCCCACTTCTCACCCAGTCTTCAGTCCATTCAGACCTCCCGAGTTCCTCCAACAGTCCTCTGTGGATCACTGCAGTGGGACTCCTGATCAGTCATCTTAGGTTCATAGGATGGAGACAGAAGCACTAGTGCATGCAGGAGCAACCCAGTGAAGCATACTCTTCTAATTTAGGCCCCTACCATGCTGCAAGAGCAAGAGCTGCTCTTCCCTCCATGTTCTTCTGCCCCCCAAACTACCTGGAGACAGAGGGTGGTCATGGGAGCAAAGGAGATGAATCTCTCATCCAATACCCACAGGAGAGAAAAGGACAGTTATCCACTATATTAGAGTGAAAAGGTGGGTGAGAATGTCTTATTGGACCAACTTCTGTTGGTAAGAGACACGTTTTCAAGCTTACACAGAGCTCTTTTTCAGGTCACTGCATACAAACATCCAGGATGAAATTTTTCAGGACAATGGGGTTAATGGAAAGTGCAAAGGAATCTTGAATGAGCACAAGAGATCAGGAGCTCTGTTTGTAAAAAAGCATTTCAAGGCACAGCGACACCCTAACTCACAACAGATATTGGTTCAGTACTGACCCACAGAGAAGGGTCCCTAATCCTGGAAAACCATCAGTTCCAGCTAGGAATAGGCCTAAATTAGAAACATTAATCCAATACCTCCACTTCACAAAATCTGGCAGATTGTGTAAAAATACTGGATCCAAGTCCTCTCTTGGTTTTATATTTATAAAACTATATTGTGTAGACACAAACCTTAACATATCCAGCTGGAGGCCCAGACTGCTCAGCATTAGAGGCTAGCCCCCTTCTAGGTTAGAGCTGCTGAACAACTATTTAGTGAAGTCATTGAACAAGCATACTTAAACGTAGTCATCTGCAACCAACCACGGCTGTTTTAAAAGGTGTGCGTTTTCAGCAACTTTTCCTGGAGCTGTGGAGGCAGTTACAGCTGACATAAAAACAAAATTCTCTAGAACACAACACACAATAAATATAATTCAGGCTTGTATTCACAACTTGGAGCTCCCAAATATTAGGATCGCCACAAAAGAAACACGTGTAACAAAACAACCTGTTTGTTGCCAATACAGGACTTGTAGAACAGTTCATGCTCTACACTTCTGCTGTAGTAAGTGAAACAATCTTGTGTCTGCAGCAGAGAGTCCTGTGGCACCTTATAGACTAACAGACGTTTTGGATCATGAGCTTTCGTGGGTGAATACCCACTTCGTCAGATGAATGTAGTGGAAATTTCCAGGGGCAGGTATATATGTGC
>NC_133770.1:299587675-299591964 GCF_003597395.2 Chelonoidis abingdonii | reverse complement strand
AAAAAAAAAAAAAAAAAGGGATCTGCCAGTAGCAATTTGAGAATACATTAGAGATACTGCACATCTGAAAGCCACTGCTGAGATTAATAGCACAAATGAACTTTCAAGCCATGCCCCAGGCTAGAAGCACTTGCTGTGATTCTGAAGTCTCACCAAAGCCTCTGCACCACCAGAGCCTTCAGATCAGATCATGAACCCATTACACAAAATTGCACCTGAAAACACTAAGGCTGCTGGTCACTACATGTAGGGGGCATAGCTTGCGAGCTTTGTTGCCTAATTGGAGGAGTGAATTATTTATCTGGTAAACAAAGAGCATTTCCACTGCCCCCACCAGCACTGCACAATTATTAGCTGAGCAAAAAACACTGAGGATGCCGATAATAAGAACTGTAATGTTTTTTTGAAGGGAGACCAACTTCAACATAGCTACATTTTTTCCTACCTACTACTGTTACAAGTATGCTAGAGAAATTCCAAATTGAGACCAAGAACTATCAGATTTGATGAAAATCAGACAAGGAGTTCCTGAATTATAATACGCTAAAAATACGCATTGAAATCCAAAAGACTAACTTTTGCCACTTGATGGCAAAAGGAAAATATTTTACTTTCTTCCCCTCCAACTTAGCTTCATGCATTTGACAACACCAAGTTTATGTATCACCTGTTTCACTGTTTTCCCCTGAACCATCAGTTTCCCTGCTGGGTTGTGGTCTTATGGGCAGCAAGAGGGGAAGAGAGAACACATGTTGGCAGAGAAGAAAATGTGACTAATTTTACAATGATTTCAGGGGGCTCACAAGCTGTTGTGGAACCTGAAACTAGAGTATTATAAAACTTACAGAGAAGATACAGCCTCTGTGCCTCTGGTACCCCAGTCTAACACACTGGCACCGACCCACAGAAAAAAAATACTGGGTGCTCAGCACCCACAGCCGATCAGCAGCTTGGGGAGGGTGGAGAGCAGCGTGTGAGCGCCTCAGGGAGGAGGTGGAGCAGGAAGTGGCAGAGTGGGGGCAGGGCCTCAAGAAAGGGGTACATGGGGGCAGGACCTTGTGGAGAGCACCCCCAGGGAAAGCTTGCAGTCAGCACCTAAGGTCAGATATAATGGTTTTCTGGCATTTCATAAAATCAGATAAACAGTAAGTTGAAGAGTATACACCAACGGTCTCAAACACGCGGCCCATGGAGTTATTTCCTGCAGCCTGCCATAGGCTCCAACTCCACCAGCACCCAAGCTCCCCTCACCTCCCACACCCCCTCTTCCCCTCCCCAAGCACACCACGTCCCTGCTCCTCTGCCTACCTCCCAGTGCTTCCTGGTGCCAAACAGCTGTTCGGTGGCACTTAGGACTTTCCAGAGGAGGGGGGGAAGAGGGGAGGACACAATGCACTCGGAGGAGGAGGTGGGCCAGGGTGGGGATTTGGGGAAGGGGGTGGAATAGGGGCAGGGAGGGGGCAGAGACTTTGGGGAAGGGGAGGGAAGAGGCAGGGCGTCATGGATTAGATGAGCAGTCTGAGGTATGAAGTTCAGCATGTATGATTCTTTGCTGTGAGTAACTGGGAAGAATGTTTGTTAAAAGTGGCAATATATTTTGTATGAATAGTTACTTTAAAAAAGTTCCTGCTGTTAAAGCTATGTTGATAGACTATTAGTGTAGATCAGTGTTATTGACAACGTAAGGAATAGTTAGTTACAGGTGTTCATATTTTATTAAAACCCCTCTTCGCATTAGTTTAAAATGTTAATACACTGACTTTTAATAGCACACTATATTACTCTTCATTTTTTACTATATTTTTGTATTGTATGAAAAAATTTCAGTGATGCAGCCCTCGGGCCAATGTACTTGCTCTCATGTGGCCCTCAAGGTGAATCAAGTTTGAGATCCTTGGCGTACGCCATTCTTTAGAGAGAAGAGCAAAGAGTAGCTATGCTTTCAGTATGGCTGGCCTGGGGACAGAGTGCAGTATGAGAGCTGTCAGAAGGGAGACACTGGTTTGATGCCATCTCATGCTCTCGCCCAAACCGGGAGGTAAGTGTTGGATCAGCAGACCAAAGTTCAGCCACTAAAGGGAGGGAGCCATGTGTATCTGTGACACACTGTACCTCAAAATAGCACCCTGTAACTGCCATATGCATCATTCACACATGGTTGTGTTATTTCATACAAAGCATGCTATGGAAGATATCACATGAAAGGTCATGACCTGCTAAAATATGTATATCTGTGTATGAAGTTGCAATTTTGTTGTATGGTTGTTACTGAAACATGTTATAAATTTGAGTCTCTCTACTGCTAACCACCCCCAGGAAGGCATTAAACTACCATCAATCAGCTGGGGAGTTGTAATCAAGGGATTTACAATTCAATTACAGTTGCACAAGCACCACACAATGGGAACTACTCAGCTCTATGACTAAATTGCACAAGATCACCAGTGGGATTGCTCAACCTTGTGACTCAGCAAAACCCACCAGGATGTGTCTGGGCAAGTGTTTTCTAGGCACATGGACTAAGGATATAAAATAGTGGACACTGGCATCATGCTTTTGCCTCTCTCCTGCCCCACCTACTCTGGAAGGTACAAGGATGCTGGAAAGACAAAAAACTTCAACAGAGGAGACTGGTTCTAGGTTTAGAGGGGAACCTGGGAATGATGAACTGTAACATCCAGTTGGATGAGGAAATTGCTTGATCTAAATAATGCTTGCTGTAATAAGGTTCAAGATTTCATATTTTACCTAAAACAGTGAGTTTTGATTGAAGTGCTTGGGAAATCTGAGCTCAGGCCTCTCTACAGTGACGGAGGGAGGGGGTGTGCAGACTGGGTAATAAACTTGCCCTTGTCAGAAGCCTGACCAGTGTAAGACAGTACAGTTCTGGAGTGTCAGGCTGGGGACTTGTGGGGAATTGGTTGGTGCCTTTCTCGCTGTGATTTGTGAGTGCCTCTGGTGGTTCATGCAATCTAGCTGGGTGTGGAGTCTCCACATGCTGTTGTGCTAAGTAATAACAGTGCCTAGAGGGGTTTCCTGCTTTCACTAGCAAAGCATTGTGAGAGACAGCCCAGGCTGGAGAGTTAAAGGGGCACAGTGGTACCCCAGTTCCAAGCTGTACCCCAGGGATCCCATCACAGTATCCTTCAACAGTGAATCCTGTGACAAACTGATTAGCACTACTATACACTCAAGGAGTACCTTGTGAAGAGAGTGTGGAAATCCACAGAGTAACAGACAATACTGGGGTCACAGGGGGCAAGCAGCCTTCAGATTCAATTAACAGGATTCACTGACACAGGCAGGTATAAGTTGATACCACTGACTGCTGAGGACAATTTCTATTCTTATCAGGCTTTTATACCAACTCCATCACCGATGCATCCCAGGGGAGAGCAGTCTGTTTTTACCAGCCACCTGCCCAGGGCAGGCTGATGCCAGAGGAAGGCAGATTTCATTTCTGTAGGACAATCTGCCAGATAAGGCTGCAATGGGCAAATCCTAAATGCAGGCATCCACTAGCTACTCTGGCCATATCCCTTACCAGTCACCACCAAGAACTTTGTGAGCTGCGCTGTTCTCTTGCAAGCCCCACTGTCCATGGGACATTGTACAGCAGAAAGTTTGTACAGTCTGCTCCCTTACAACTTTATGCCACAGCAGAGGCCCTGTGTCCTGGTTTACACCAACATGAAACAGACCTGCAATATCTCAAAGCCACCAGAGTTGTAGGAGAGCCTATATGACAAGTGTGCTCTTGAAGAGCCCCACTGCACGCTCCTCCTCCAACCATTACTGCTCAAGAATACACTGGACAAGCTACCGTTTTCTTAAAGCAATCAATCTCCTTGCAAACCATAACGCAATTAAAGAAAATTAAGGATGCAGCTCTTGCTCATTTGAGTTTCAAATATACCTGTAAATTGAAAGCTTTTGTCCTCAGCAGAATTCTAAGCTTGTGCTAACTGTATTAAACCCCTGCAGCTGCAGCAACTAAGGGTATGTCTACACTACAGGATTATTCTGATTTTACATAAACCGGTTTTGTAAAACAGACTGTATAAAGTCGAGTCCACGCCACCATACTAAGCACATTAATTCAGCGGTGTGCGTCCATGGTCCGAGGCTAGTGCCGATTTCTGGAGCATTGCACTGTAGGTAGCTATCCCATAGTTCCCGCAGTCTCCCCCACCCCTTGGAATTCTGGGTTGAGATCCCAGTGCCTGATGGGGCAAAAAACATTGTTGCGAGTGGTTCTGGGTACAGCCTCACCCCTCCCTCCGTGAAAG
>NC_133770.1:299550844-299583724 GCF_003597395.2 Chelonoidis abingdonii | reverse complement strand
ACCGGTTTAAAGAGCCCTTTATATCGATATAAAGGGCCTCGTTGTGTGGACGGGTGCAGCGTTAAATCGGTTTAACGCTGCTAAAATCGGTATAAACACATAGTGTAGACCAGGCCTTAAAAATGCACAAGACTGCTAAGTATCAGAGAGGGGTAGCCATGTTTGTTGCTTTTTACAGATCCAGACTAAGAGTCCTGTGGCACCTCAAAGGCTAACAGATGTATTGGAGCATGAGCTTTCGTGGGTGAATACCCACTTCCCAGGCTGTGTGCTGCTGCCTGTCTCTCCCTCTCTCTCCTGCCCCAGCACCAGCGGAGATCCGAGGCCACCTCCCCCAGCACCCATAGTGCCCCTGGATGCCTCCTCCGAGCACCCACAGCCCCCGCTCAAGTTTTAGTTAGGGGTATATAGTCAAAGTCATGGACAGGTCACAGGCCTTGAATTTTTGTTCACTGCCTGTGACCTGTCCATGACTTACTAAAAATACCTGTGACTAGAATATAGCCTTAGGCATAATACCTCTGAAATACCTTGAGACAGAGACCAGTGGCAGGGTGAAACAGTGGCATATGCATTTGTCTCTTCATGGTCTGACCTCTAAACCAGGTCTTGTTCTAACTCACACGAGCTTAGGCAAGTTATTTCTCATCTCTGTGCCTGTTGCTCCATTTGTAAAAAACAGAATTCATCTCATCACCATAGCAGGAGGTTCGATAATGTCTGCAGAACCCCGAAACCCTCATAAGGCAGCACAGAAGTTCTAAATATGAAGCTGACCTAAAGATCAACCCCACCCCCTCAGTACAATCCAGGTTATTTTAGGTACAAAGTGTTCTACATCTGAAGAAAGCACAGCCATTTTTCCCCCCATAATGCCACCACATGGCCAGCATGGGTGTGCAACTGCCTTTTGAGACACCTTCTGCCAAGTCAGTTCCCCAAACCACCACTGGCCTCTGCTAAGGAGCTGCTCCTAAGTCACCATTAAGCAAGTAGCAGGATGACATTCCACTACCTTTGTAGATGTTATTTCTTACAAACACCAGGAATAAAATGCCCCACTCCCTTAAATACACACACAGGTTTTCCTTCATAGAATCACAGAATATCAGGTTGGAAGAGACCTCAGGAGGTCATCTAGTCCAACCCCCTGCTCAAAGCAAGACCAATTCCCAACTAAATCATCCCAGCCAAGGCTTTGTCAAGCCTGACCTTAAAAACCTCTAAGGAAGGAGATTCCACCACCTCCCTAGGTAACCCATTCCAGGGCTTCACCACTCTGAGTGAAAAAGTTTTTCCTAATATCCAACCTAAACCTCTCCCACTGCAACTTGGGACCATTGCTCCTTGTTCTGTCATCAGGTACCAGACCTTACCCAAAGCAGAGACAGGAGTTGATTGAAGGAAGACATGTCTAAGTACAATAAAGGGCTTCTATTATCCAAGTCCAAGATAAATGTTTAAGGATGGGGCCAGCCTTAGTCTGGTCCTGCAGCAAGACACTGCCACCAATTCTTCAGTCCAGCACATCCCAACTTGTATAGGCAGGGGGTAAGACTGGTTCAGCAGCAGCAGTTTCTGAGTGCCTATGGTGAGGTCCCAGGTCCTGGAATTTCCTGTACCTGCTTCCTGGAAGAGTATAAGGTTAAGGTTTTGCTTCTCACCTTGAGTTTACGAACAACAACTCTGCCTCTCTGTTCTAATGAGCCTCAGCTGAGTGATTCCCTCCCTAGCTGGCAGCCCTGGCTGTTTCTCTGGAGTGCAGCAGGTCTTTTCTCTTCCATATGCAGGCATTCAACACCCCTCTTCCTCCCTCCTCCCTTGCCCAACAGGGTGGAGGGTATGTACAACCCCTCATATCCAGTAAGGGAAGTATGACACTATCGCACAAGAATGTGTAGTTAATGAATGGAGAAGACCCTCTATAGGGAGAGACTTTGAATACTGAAGACAGATCTGGGATTCAGCATATGGATGGCAAGGTTCAGAGAGAGTAGAGATGCAGTATATATTCTTTGGCAAAATGATACGACAACCCCAGTGACCTCAATATTGACACCATAATCCTATACGTTTGCACTGAAATATTTAACTTAACAGCAAAATGTGAACTTCTGGCCATTAATTCAAAGTTATTGAAAGGAATTCTGGAGGCTGCAGTGTTCTCTGTATGTGAAAAGGTTCTGCCCAAATATAATGCAGAACTATGTCAAAAATGCCTCGGCAATTCTTGTGACACACTGCCTCATTCCTGATAGTGACACAATGATATATGGTATTCTCCTCCTCAGCAATGTGTGACGCATGCCCTGCTCATCACAAATACTATCTTCAGGCAGAGTAACAAATTTAAGACCACCTGAAAACATCCTCGGTCCAAACACTGGCACCTCCCTGACTATGTTATAGTCAGAGCCCGAGAGAATGCCAGTGTCCATATAACACGAGCCGTGAGAGGTACAGATCATTGCTGGACAGACCATCGATTAGTAAGATCAATCATGTAGCTGCAGCTTGTTCCACGACACTGCAAACACCCAAAGACTAAGCGAAACCAGTACAACATCAAAGCACTTCAAGACCAAGCCAGCTGCGGGACATTCTAGCAATACCTGTCTAAAAAACTCTCTAACTTGCCTGATTATCATCAACATTCAAGAGCACTCGGATCAACTTAAAAACATCATTCACCGTGCATATGGTGAAACTATAAGGTATTCCACTCATCGGCACAAAAACCTGTTTGACAAGAATGAGGAAATCCTAGCATTAGTTCAACAGAAAAGAACTGCATTCTGTAACTAGCAAAACGATTCCTCTAACCAACAAAAACAAGAGTTTATCACCTGCTCAAAGCCGAAGTCCTAAGGAGGCTATGTGACATCAAAAATAAGCAGTGGCAAGGGAAGGCCTCTGAGATCCAGAGTTTCATAGACGAGGATGACATAAGAAGATTCTTTCAAGCACTTTGAGAGCCTACTAAACCACAAATCCACAGTCTCTGAAAATACCATCGAGTCTATTCCACAAGGCTCAGCAATAGAACACCTTGCTGATCCCCTATCTTCTGAAGAAGCCCGTCATGCCATCACGCAGACTACAAAAAAACAAAACAAAACAAAAAACCCACAAGACACCAGGCCCAGATGGCGTCCCAACTGAGGTTTTTAAAGCCGGTGGAACAGTGCTCCAGCACAAACTATGCCAACTCCTCAACAAAATATGGATCTGTGAAGAAATTCTACCTGACTTTAAGAACGTCAACATTGTCACAATATTCAAGAAAGCGGACAAATCTTTGTGCAGGAACTACAGAGATTGTTCTCCTCTCCACCATCACAGGGAAGATCCTTGCCCAGATCCTACTAAACCACCTTCTCTCCCTTGCCAAGGAACTCCTCCCTGAATTATAGTGTGACTTCAGGCCATCCAAAGCACAACCGACATGATCTCTGTGGCATGACATACTAAGAAGTGCAGAAAGCAATGCCAGAAACTGTTCATGGCATTCATCGATCTAACCAAGGGCTTTCACTATCAGTGATGCTCTATGGAAGGTGCTGTAAGGTTTGGCTGTCCACAGAAATTCATTTCCATCATCAGACTACTCCATGATGGGATGACTGCCACCATTCTGAGGAACGGCTCAGAAACCTGAGTCATTACTCCCACACACTTCTCCATTTACCTTGCCATGATTCTGATTCTCAGTGACCATCTTCCTAATGGAATCTGAATTGAGTACCATATGGATGGCCAACACCTCAATCTCCATTTCCACCAAACAAAATCTAAGACCAAGAGAATTGGCATCACTGACTTTCAGCATGCAGATGACGGAGTCATTCTTGCACACACAGAGGCAGACCTGCAAAGTACAATCACTCACACCATACATCAAGCCACAAGACAGAGAAGCGACAAAGGAGGAAAGAAAGCGCGCAGTAGTCCATTCAACAACTAAGTCTCCTCCAAGATTACATCTGTCACTTCTGTGGGAAAATCTGCAGGGCACGAATTGGGCTCCTCAACCCACTTAAAAACCCACCAATGAACCACCTTGGCAGACATCATCCTCACATCCAGGGATAGCCAAAGTCTAGACAGCTCACTGTGAAGGGTCTGTCTAATGTAATGGCCCATCAGTGAAAACAATGGGCCATGAGAAAAGCTTATCCTCACCTTTCTTCCTTGTGGACGCTTCAGTCAGGGTATGTGTAATAGCTACTAGGACTCAAAGCATGCAAGGGCATGTGACTGGATCATGTGATACTGAACTCCATCTTGTTGCTTGTAATTTTCTACAAACTGTGCTGGGGGCTTGGCTTGAAACAAAAGGTCCCTCCACATGGAAGAAACTATAAAGGGGGAAGTGACATAACCGGGCCTCACTCCACTTACAACCTGTGGCTTTTTTGCAGACTGGAAGTTCTGGAAAAGTAAAAGTTAGGCTCTGTAATAGCTTTGTATGCCCAGTAACATTTTCACCTATAGGTCAGCTGCAGGGGAGATAAACAGTGCTTGTATCTGTAAAACTGTTTGCAAACACTACTAAACTCAGTACATTTTTCAGCATGGAAGCAGTACTTGATTTTCCAAGCAGTTTCTGTATCCAGTTCTCTTTGGGAGTGTGGTACAAAGGTGCTTCATTGTATTTTGGTACCTCTCCAATGACAAGGTAGTGGAGAAGTCAGAGATAACAGTACAACCAAACTACATTTGCTTCATCTAATGATCTCATATTTCGATCTCCCCACACACACAGAACGAAGAAACTGAGAGGACCACCTATCAGCAGGTATATATTTGACTTCCCGCAGTAGGCTAGCTTCTTAAGAACTCTAAATAGCCAGCCTCTGGAGGCAATTCAGGCTTCAGCATCAGAAAGCAGTTCAAGCAGTTGAGACAGGGCTGCCCAGAGGGGGGGGGGGCAAGTGGGGCAATTTGCCCCGGGCCCCGCAGGGGCCGCCGGCCACATGAGACTGTTGTCAGGAGGAGCAGCCCCAGTACAGCAGCAGCCTGACGGGGCCCCGCGCTGGCTGGCTGTCTCCAGAAGCAGCTCTGCGTCTCCGGGAAGCAGCAGCTGTTGCTGCTAGACAACCAGAGAGGCTGACTGCTCATGACCAGCTGAGGCAGAGCCAGCCGCTGAGTGCAGGTCAGGAGGGGGAAGGGGAGGGGGGGAGAAGGCGTATGTGCTTGCAGCCTTTCTCCCGTCCCCTCCCCCCAGCACTCACCTGGAGGAGACGCTGACCAGCTGAGGCAGAGCCAGCCCCTGCAGGTCAGGAGGGGAAGGGGACGAGGAAGGGGGAGGGGCACACACGTGCTTGCAGCCTTGCCTTCCTCCTGTCCTGTCCTGTCCCCTCCCCGCACTCTCTTTCACACTGGAGGAGAGGTACCGAGGGAGACTTCTCAAGTCGGTGGGAGATCAGGAATAATCTCTGCAGTGACCTCACTCACACTGAAAGCTGCCGGGACATGCTCCAACCGTGAGTGTTTTGGACCCTGTTGATTACCCCGTAGGTTTGTAATATTGGGGTGGTGGTGTGGATTTTTCAGGTAGTTGCGCTGCTGTCGTTTGAATTTGATAAAGGGTGAGTTATGTGCCGCTGGGTACTGTTTCAGAATCTAAAGCTTGGGATCATGTAATGTAACCCAGGAAAAAAGCCCCAGTCTGCAATATGGCAGACGAGCAGGCCCTTGAAAAAAAAACGAACTTTATCATTTCTCCCCCCCTAATCATCCCTGCAGAAGGGGAAACTGAGGCAACGCATGAATCTAATTCACCTTATCCAAATTAATTTTGGAAAGGAAGGGTAACTGGGCTCCTATCAAACCAGTTCCCTTCCGATCAACCTCTGTTTCCTGCTGCTAAGACACGCTGATAAGGGGCTGAAAATTTCCATTAAATGAGCTCCTTCATGTATGCCTGCACAGATCAAAATACGACCCATGGTTCTTGCGGGGGGGGAGTGGTCAAAAAACACCGGGTGATATTTACAGAGGGTTGGCAGGGGTTGTGACATGATATGGGAATGTTCTTTAATGTTTGCTCTGAATACGTGTTTGGTTGGCCATCAAGTGTCCCTAAAGTATCTAGGTGGTGGATAAAGGATGTTGATTGCTGATGAGCAAGGCCAGCTCGCCTAAATGCCTGGCACTCTGTCTCTAGGCAAACTGATGGCACTGGGACTCCGCCTCTGCAAAAAGGTGCCAACTGAAGTGTTGGAGACAAGGGATTAGTGGATCTCCGGCG
This sequence comes from Chelonoidis abingdonii, assembly GCF_003597395.2. Classification (NCBI taxonomy): domain Eukaryota; kingdom Metazoa; phylum Chordata; order Testudines; family Testudinidae; genus Chelonoidis; species Chelonoidis abingdonii. The sequence continues at coordinate 299,577,471 of NC_133770.1, read as the reverse complement.
GGAAAAGGGGCTGAGCAGAAGAGGAGGGGCTTGAGGGGGTTGTTCAGTCGAGCTGCCTGGGGACGAGAGTGAAGTGGACAGCAACGACTCGGCAGGTCTGGCTCAACTGCCAGGAATGGATCCACGGCCGAGGGGTCGTTACGCTGTATCTACAGGCTCTGTTTTAGACCTGTTCCTGTGCATCTGATAAGAACTCACTGATGTTACATGCTAGCTAAGAGTACACGTCTGACGGCAAAGTGGGTAGGTGCAGTACCCTCATGGCTCCCCAGGACTCCGCCTGGGTGGCTCTGCTGTGGGAAGGCCAACACGGAGGGGCAGAAGATGCATGAATGCTCGCCAAGGATGAGACCCCATGAGGTGAAGACGTGCTGAGCTTCTTGCCCATGAACAAAGTCTGCTCCAAGGAAGTGAGGGCTCCCCAAAGTCCTGACTGCTCTAGATGGGGAGCAGGTTCCAGAGCCATCGCCCGGGGATCCGTGAACAGGGTCACTTGAAACCCACCGATGCACGCCACACAAATCACTAGCAGTGGTGGAGAGCGCACCTAGTGGTGAGAAGCAGGTGCACTGGGGGTCAGGGGCACATTGTCCAGTCCTGGCTCCTGGGATGGACTAGACTGGGTGTAGCGTTCAGCTCTAGTCTTCCAGCTGCTGTTCTCACTGGGTTATGTGCTTCATATACTGCTGCCGCCGAAATTGATCAAACAGCACAGCATAGAAAAGGTAGTGCAGAGCAGGCAGGCAGCGAGTCCTTGTAAGAGGTAAGCTGGGCCAATCAGCGAAAGAGTACAAACCAGAGTTTGAACTGGGTTTGGCCTCCCAGCCAACCCACTCCTACAACCCTGGGAAGGGGCAGCATACCCGGCACCCCACTGAGGCTATGGTGAGGGGCATAGGGTGAAGAGAAGGATAGCACATGCCACATTGCCAAGTCCCTTGCCCTGCACCCCCTCCAGCCCACCAACTTACTGTCGTCCAAAGCCTGCACCCACCTTCCGACTCCTTTCCATGAGCCCGCACCACCCTCAACCTTGCCTGCACCACCTCCCGTGCCCGAACCAGAGACTGCACACCGCACTACCAGACTCTCGTCCCTCAGCCCTAGCAGTTTCCTTGGTCTGCCCCAGTACCCTCTCCAAGGGTTGAAGCTGTCTGGAGGTGCCTGCTTCCACACCTTTCCTCTCACACCGTCATTCATTCATAGGCGCAATTGATTACAAAGTGGGACGGAAAGATGCTCATTCTACTTCTAGCCATGAGAACCATTTATCTTTTACGTTAAATTATACTACACTCTTGGTGCCCACCAGATACATAATTACCAAGGTTCAATACAAATGTATGTAAAAGTTATTACAAAAGTGGCATAATGCACAAGATTTACTGAACACTAGCAACTGATTGATTGCTGTGCGTGCAGTAATATAGTGACCCCTTGCATTGTGTGTCAAGTAGATATAGTGACCCCTTGTAGGTCTTTGAAATGACGGGTTAGATAACATACGGGGGGGGGGGTGCAAGTGGCAATCGCGAGCCGAGCCGGGTGGGCAAGTGGCAAGGTGGACAAAGGGAGGGCAAGCATGAAGCCAGGCAGGGTTCTAGGGGCAGGCATGAAAGGTTTCTGGCAGAGGAGGGAGAAAGTGAAAGCCGAGGTAGTTGTGGGTTGGGGACTGACTAGGAGGGACTACAGTCAAGGTCATGGATGGACTGGGCGTGAAGAGGGCGGATGGTGGGGCCGAGTGGGGAGGGGGTGGGTCTATTTTAAACCTGGTGTCTGGATCTGGGCACCCTATTTGTGCCAGGTTCAGAGTAGCAGCCAGAGTTAGTCTGTATCTGCAAAAAGACCAGGAAGTACTTGTTACACTTTTAGGAGACAACATTTTATTTTTTTTCATGTGTACTACAAACATAAGTTATCATGGCCTACAGGTGAGGGCGAGGCCCATAGTCTTTCGCATGCATAGAATGGATTATTCACCTCTATCGTTAGAGCCTATCGTGATGCTGTTTCACCCCCCGGCCCCCAAACTTCCTCTTTTGGGCCGCATCAGCTGGTTTTGACAGGGTGCGCTGAAGGAAGGGAGGGTCTGTTTTGCAAGGCGGTCGCGCTGGGGGGGGGGGGTGCAGTGTTTTCACAGCCAAGGGCGTCTAGGGGGGGTGAGGGGGCATTTAAATAAAATAAAGGCCTAGCTAACACACCACCACACACACCTTCCAGAAGCTTTATAGAGTGAGTTTTGTAAAATACCTATCTTACAAAAGCAAGCCTCTTTTTGGCAAAATTCAATTACAACTTGTGGTCAAAAGAACAACTGCAACAGGGAACATTTTATGCTGACTCCCATGTAGTAAATAAGGTCATGCCATTCGGGTACAGCTTTATTAAGAACCACCTTTTGTGCAAACTTATTGGTGGGACTAAAAAGCCATGTTCCGGAAGGTTCTCGGTGGCGGCTGCTTTTATAATAATAAGTAGCTAATGCATAACATTACCGGTACTTGTGCTTGTTTGCAATATAATTTGTCATTTATATTAATCCTTATTCAATGCTGGTCTTTAATTTTTCTTTTCTTATTCTGTCTGTAATGCATTTATAGCCGTAAGTCATTAAAAGCCTATCTTGAGGAATAATCAGTAGTTTTAATTTCTTTATACAGACACCACTTAACCTCATTACATCTGTGTTGGGTGGTGGGAAGTAGTGATCACTCAGAGCCCCATTTGGGCCCTGATGTATGTCCCCTTCTTCCTATATCTCTGCACAACTGTGTAATGTTCTGAACAATTTGTAAGAAAACGATTTAATAAGAAGCATTATGTAATTGCAAATGTATACATAGCATTAAATGCTTTAATGCTTTCAAATAATGTATTTTGTATGTTTTCAAATTATTAAAATTTTAATTTTTGAATGTATTTGACTGGTTAGTTTTTACATTTCCAAATACATGTTACTAGAATATTGCACCTTTTTTTTAATGGAAGGGGCCCCCAAAATTGCTTTGCCCCAGGCCCCCTGAATCCTCTGGGCAGCCCTGAGTTGAGATAAGAAAGATGCAGGACTGGGGACTGAATACTGCTTTATTCTGCCACATTGAAGGCTGAGCTGTGATGACCCGAAATACTCGCGTCTTTTTTCTTGCAGATAAGGTTCCTGGGGAAGTAGCAAGTAGATCTCTCTGAACAGCAGGAGAAGAGAGCAATGTGACACAAAGAGGACTGTTTGAGGAGGTCTTCCCAATCTCTCACTTACTCTAATTTAAGGCCCTGGGCTTCAGGTTGACCCATCATTCTACCCACAGTGCTCCTAGACTAGTAGGATCATTTGAAGGAGAATACCACTTCAAATTCCTATGGCTGATAATCAAAGGCTTGACAGAAGTGAGATGATTCATTCAGTAGGCCATTTCGGAGAGTTCCAATCCTGCTTGCAGCAGGGCTTCAGTTTAAATTCTTCATATCTTTTGATCTCTGCATATCCAACAGATTGACTTCAGACAGACAAGACAATGCAGCTTGTTTGAACTTAATGCATTTACTGGGAATGACAACTTTTTAACCAATGAAAGTAAAGGGAGACCATCCAAAATATTACCTCTAAATTCCTCGTATCATGCAACTTAATATCTTGCTCAAAGTTCAGAAGGTAGCAAGTGCAAATTTTACTTAAGTCGTACTTTAAGGTTCTTATTAATTTTGTTCCCACATCAACAAATGTAGATTTAGTCTCATTGCTTTGCTGAAGCAATGAAAATATCCAGTCCAACTAGGGCTGTCAAGCAATTAAAAATATGAATCATGATTAATCACATGATTAAAAAATTGCACTGTTAAATAATTGAATACCATTTATTTAAATATTTTTGGATGTTTTCTACATTTTCATATATATTGATTTCAATTACAACAGAATACAAAGTGTACAATGCTCACTTTATTACAAATATTTGCACTGTAAAAAAAATTGTATTTTCAATTCACTTAATACAACTACTGTAGTGCAATCTCTATCATGAAAGATGAACTTGCAAATGTAGAATTATGTACAAAAAACTGCATTCAAAAATAAAAAAAACTTTTTAGAGCCTGCACATTCACTCAGTCCTACTTCTAATTCACCCAATTGCAAAGACAAACAAGTTTGTTTACATTTCAGGAGATATTGCTGCCCGCTTCTTGTTCACAATGTCATCTGAAAGTGAGAACAGGCGTTCACATGGCACTGTTGTAGCTGGCGTCACAAGATATTTACATGCCACATGCGCTAAAGATTCATGTGTCCCTTCATGCTACAACCACCATTCCAGGGGACATGCTGATGACTGGTTCTGATCAACAACAATCCAAAGCAGTGCAGACCAATGTATGTTCATTTTCATTATCCGAGTCAGATTCAACCTTCTGCTGGTTGCTTTTCTTTTTTAGTGGTTTGAGTTCTGTAGTTTCCGCATCAGTGTTGCTCTTTTAAGACTTCTGAAAGCATGCTCCACACCTCATCCCTCTCAGATTTTGGAAGGCAACTCAGATTCTTAAACCTTGGGTCGAGTGCTGTAACTATCTCACATTTGTACCTTCTTTACATTCTGTGAAATCTGCAGTGAAAGTGTTCTTAAAATGAAAAAGATGCTGGAACAACATCCGATACTGCTATAATATGAAATATATGGCAGAATATGAGTAAAAAGCAGAGCAGGAGCGTGGGCACCAGGTTTGTATAATTTTTGGTGGTGCCCAAAACAGGTCCAAGCAGAGCTGTCCCGTATCTATAAATGGCTCTGAAAATATAAATTCAAACATTGGTGGAGCCAGGCCCAAGTTCCTGAATATTGGTGGAGCACAGGCACCATGGGCCCATATAGCTCGCCGCCTATGAGTAGGAGGCATACAATTCTCCCCCTCAAGGATTTTAGTCACAAATTTAATGCATTTTTTTGAACAAGCATCATCAGCATGAAAGCATGTCCTCTAGAATGGTGGCCAAAGCATGAAGGGGCATATGAATGTTTAGCATATCTGGCACTGAAATACCTTGCAATGCCAGCTACAGAAGTGCCAGGCAAATGCCTGTTCTCACTTCTGGTGACACTGTAAATAAGAAGAGGGCAGCATTACATCCTGTAAATGTAAACAAACTTGTTTGTCCTAGCAACTGGCTGAAGAAGTAGGACTGAGTGGACTTGTAAGCTCCGATGTTTTACATTGTTTTGTTTTTGAGTGAAGTTATGAAACAAAAAAATCTAAATTTGTAAGTTGCACTTTCATAACAAAGATTGCACTACAGTACTTATGAGGTGAATTGAAAAATACTATCTTATTTTTACAGTGCAAATATTTGTAATAAAAAATGATACTTTGATTTCACTTACAACACCGAATACAACATATATGAACATGCAGAAAAACATCCAAAATATTTAATACATTTCAATTGGAATTCTATTGTTTAGCAGTGCAATTAAAAATGATTGAGACTAATTTTTTTATTGTGATTTTTTTCTGAGTTGGTCACATGAAGTTAACTGTGATTAATCAACAGCCCTAAATCCAATACATGTCATGCCTCCTTTAAGCTAGATACTCTAAGGATTAATGTTTCTTCTCAAAGGTCATCCCCTCCAGTTCTTTAATCAAGGCTGGAAGAATGAATTACCAACTCTCTAGTACTACACACTAACCCATGTGTGCATCACATATGTTGTATGGTATTCACTTTTTGGGAATAGCACGACAGCTCAAGCAAATGTCTAATCCAGTGGTGGGCCGTACGCAGCCCATCAGGCCACCAGACCACTTGTTTACATTTGCACAGCTGCCCACAGCTCCCAGTGGCCGCAGTTCGCTGTTCCTGGCCAACACTGAGTTAATTCATGATCAGCTGTTGCTTCTACATACTGTTCTATCTGCCACATTCCCAATTATTTTCTATTAGTTAGCTATTGCCAAATCCAAAGATGCTTCATCCAGAGTTCTATTAGGAGGGTAAAGACCCCTTAAATACAAATCAAGAACTTGTACTGTCTCCCAATAATAATCTGGGAATTACAGGATCTTACAGTAGCTAGATCCTGGCATAGTCATCTTTGACATCCATTTAAGAAAGCATTCTTCAAACTTCTTCGCAATGATCCAGAGCCTGTAAAGGATTCCTGTTGTGCATCTACTTTGTTGCTTATCTTATCTTCTAACCCACAATAAATCACTATGAAAATAGCCTTCATTATCTGTGTCACTGGCTGTATAAGTATTTTTGATGTATAGTCTAGTGCAACCCCTCTTCCCCCATGTCCCTTTTTCCTCTCGGAAATTTGTATCCATCAGTACTAACATACCAGTCATGCTATATTTATCCCACTATGTTTCCATATTATCAGCTAAGCCATTTTTTTTCCTGTAATGCCATCTCATCTCCAGCTCTTCCTATTTCTATATAGGCACTTACAGATTTATTGCTCATTTCCTTCCCTTTGCTTTTCTGTTCTTTATTTGCCCTTTTGGTCATCTGAACCTTTCCATCCTCTATATAAAGCCCTCCCAAGAGCACCATTAGAAGGACCAGAAGTGTACGACCCCAAAGTGGTTAGGTTTGACTAAATGAAATACCATCCCAGGAATATACTCCAAGAGGTCAAAGGATTTCATCCATCTTTAGTAAGAATTAAAGACTAACGTCATATCATCAGATCAAGTTTCAATGCTCTGCCTCATGAGACATCATTTGCATCAATTCCTTTAAAATCTTTGCAAACTGACCACCATTAATTTGGGCTTGAATAGGGACTGGGAGTGGCTGGCTCACTGCAAAAGCAGCTTTGCCTCTCCTAGAATTGACACCACCTCCTCAATTATTGTAAGTGGATTACATCCATCCTGACTGAATTGGCCCTGTCAACACTGGTTCTTTACTTGTGAGGTAACTCCCTTCTTTTCATGTGTCGGTATAGAATGCCTGCATCTGTAATTTTCACTCCATGCATCTGAAGTGGGTGTTTTACCCACAAAAGCTTATGCCCAAATAAATCTGTTAGTCTTTAAGGTGCCATCAGGCTCCTTTTTGTTTTTAAAATCTAGTTACCCTAAGAGTATATGATTTTAAATTGACTATTGTCAATGGCCTCCATGCAGTGGCTATGGCCCACTGCACTAAAGCCACAGATTTAGAAGAGCCAACTGCAACAAGAGAATTGGGAGGATTTTTTTAATGTTTCATACAGTCTGGAAGATTTGGCACAAAAGTAACTTCTCAAGCATAACAATTTAAGGGCCAAGGACTCTCTCCTTGGGATGTTTTGTTGCATCTTTCAGAGAAAGTAACTTTTCCTCTTTCCCAATTTGCTTTGGAAAACAAGCCTAACCCAGCGTTTAGACAATTGGATCGTCGATCCTGAGTTATTCAGCCCTTAAACAGTGAGCCAGGCAAGCTCCTCTCCACCCAAAGTGGATCAAACCCCTAGAAAGATTGTATTAGTTCAGAATCTCAACCAAGAGATGGAATCCAACTCTATATCCACCCTGGCCATGACAAGGTTATGTGGCCAGCCATCTTACAGCACCTGCCACTTTTATCCTCCAATCTGTACCAAAAAAAACGGTGAACTTTTCACTCTCAGTGTGAGCTGGAGAAATGCCTTCCCCCAAGGCAACCTTGGATAGTGCGATCAACCATTCCTCTAGGGCAGAGGGCAGCTGTATCTACATACAAAAGCTTGAGCAATGATGCCCAATAACCAAGTTGAAGATTTAAGGTCTCCTTGGAAAGAGCTTGAATCTTGGTTTTCCTTAGGGTGAAGGGGAGGGAAGAAACAAAGGCTACACAGCAACAATTACTTTAATAGACAGATACTTAAACTATGAAGACAGACATTAACTACATTTTAAAGTCACTAGAGTTCCTTTGTCAGGCTGGCATGCTCCAGTCCAGCTTAAGCACAGGCTGGTCCTCAGTTTAAGGAGTAATAACTAGTGTTCTCATACTGAAGCTAGTAAGTCTAGCCTTCCCTCTAGGACCTTTGCCCTTTTGACGAATCTGCCTGCAAGCCACCAATGAATGAGCGAGGGGAATATATTTTCCCTTTGCTGTTATCAAGCTTCCAGAGTTTTCCTCAATGGATTTCAGATACAAAAGACACTATGCAACCCAAGGGGCCAGAACCAATGAACTGAAGGAGATGGTTTTTCAGGTCTTGTCCTTCCCTGTTGGAGCCCACCCTCTCCTTCCCTAGCAAGCTTTTCACCTCCTTAGCCATCCTCGCAAGAAGCAGCAGACCTCAAATACCTCTTGGTAAGGAGGTCCCTGGCATCACGAGGCCAGTCTATCTTCTCATCTCTGTGCAGGCAGTTGAAACAAGAGCTGCTCGAGCTTTGGGACAGCTGCTCTCGCTTGACTACCTGATGAATCCTGCCCTCCCTATGCCTCTCATTCCAAAGGAGTCAAGAATCTGCAACTGGGAAAGCAGGGGAGTTGGAGTTAATCAAGAGCCAATTCATGCCTTCCAGTGGCACAGAGTCAGCGCCAAGGCACTTAACAGTATCTTGAGTATCTAATGGAATTCAAGAACTTGTCTATATTTAGGGTTTTAGCCAATGGTATAGCTGCCCCAGTGCACATCCAGTGTAGACATGCTGCACTGGTGTAAACCATGACAAGCTACACTGGGTGCAGGCTGCAGTTTATACCAATGCACTACATCTATACTGGGGTGGCTGCATTGGTGTGGCTAGATCTCTAGCACAGACAAGGCTTTCTAATTCAAATAATTTAATTTACCATTAATATTCCTTCTTTGGTAATATTTACCAAATTACCAGTCCAATACTTAGCCCATTAGATTTTTTTTCCACATACATAATTAGGATGTGTCTAAATCAAATAAAACTTAAAGCAACTCCTGTTCTCCCCCACCCCCAATCTCTCATGTGCTGACCTAGTTAAGCCTACACACAGTCAAGTTTAGTAAAAATATGCCCCAGACATTAATAAATATAGGGCCAAATTCTTCAGTGGAATGTATGCACAGGGGCTCCCCCAATTAATTCAATGGGAACCCTGCACATGTATTCATGACTGGCATTAGGACCCTTAATTAGGATGTTGAGCTCCTTGACTTTTCAGTACATGTGCACAGATGTGTCATAGCACTAAGACTGATTTTTAACAAGATGCTTTCTGGCTGCTGGGAGAGCCCAGTTGCATCTAGGACTACTGTAGTTGCATATAGACAAAATTAAAGTAGGTACCTGTGACAGCTGGCTCACTGCAACATATGATATGGCTAACTGTCTGCCCTGGGGATGAGAGCTGAACAACCTGAGGTTTAAACAGCTTCTACCAAACTAGATCAAAGACTCAGGGAGATACTGAAAGGGGGAAATAAGTATTAGTGATACTTATGTCAAGACTTGGAAAGATTAGATTTTTATTGCTAAAATGTTGATGAACATGGATTTTATCGCATATGCACAGACAAAAACATATTTCCAATAAAAATCAAAATTTACAGATAGGGCAACGTAAGAAAAATACAAATTGAGACTTTAACAGTTTGATTTAAGGATATTTACTTTGTATATTCTGACATGTGATGTTGACAATTTGTATTTTAACAGTTATAAAGCTTTACCTTTTTTAATCTGAACTACTGTCATTAAATAATTGTCAGACCCCCCACTATTGCCTGATCCCCCATAATTTCCCACAACTGTGAAAGTTTAAAAAATAATAAAAATGCTTAAAAATTAATATCAATATTATCCATCAAAATTATTAAAACTAAAAATCACGTTCTGCCAAGCCTGCAAAAGTGGGACAGATGGGGATAACGGATACATTACATTTTTAAATTACTCATCTAGATAAGACTTGCCTATTTGGTTGCAGCCCTCTCCCCATGCCCTACAGATGTCATTTGTCTTAGTTAGCAAGCTCTTTAGGGCAAGCACCATGTCTTCATGTGTCTTTGTACAGTTCCAAGCACAACAGGGCTCTGATCCTGACTGGGACCTCCAGGTACCAATGTAATGTAAACAATGCATCTAGATCATCTTAGTTCTTCCTACTCACTAAGGCTCTTCTTTCAGATGCTTTTCCTCATTTGGAAGATTCAACTTTTTATTTTGACTACTTGATAATTTAACAAACTAAAATCCTAACAGTTGGATCTGGAAGAGGGAATTTTAAAGGATAAATAGCACTGGCTTAAAATAAACTAACCTGTAGCATCTTCCCCAGGGTACCAAAATGAAAGATTTATGTTCAAGCTTTTGGTTGTGGAGACAGCTCTGCATGTGTTTGCAATGTACTGTACTAACACAAAATAAGTGAGCTTTCACTGTGACATTCTGCCGTACTTTTCCCTCATTATAAACACTAATAAGTAATAACTGAGGACAAAGCATGCAGTTATACCATATGAGGTACAAGGTTTAAAAACCAATTATTTTCAGCAACGGGAGAAATGCAAGTATTTCCATATAATCTCACTTGCTGAAGTATTATTCCCTTTATTAAAATATCTAGGTAGAGAGCTGTATTCAGAGCCTTGAGAGGCAAATCTATGTACCACCATCTGAAAGTATCTTTAAGACACAACGCTGCTATATTCCTAGTACAGATAAAGAGGCATTCCAAGTATATCTTCCATATATGTACCTAGGTTGTTATACTTCACCCATTATTGTGGGTTATGGGCTCTTAGGGTTTGATCCAGAGGCCACGGAAATCCGAACAAAATTTATTTCAGTGTGCTGTGGATCAGGTTCTTATACTTAAGTTTAGCTTACCTGTGTGTGTTTGCTGGGTACTTGATTCCCAACTGGAATTCTATTGTTTAACAAAAGACCCTTAATGTCACTTTAATGTCTCCTTGCTTAAAATGCAAGCCAAACTGAGCAGAAGAGAAACAGAGGAAAAAAAATTTCCCTCTGACTCCTTTTTAAAACCAAACCCTTTCTCTCTTCTAAAAACCCTTAGCAGAGAAAAAGAAAAATAATATTCCTACTGGCTTCTGGATTCTTACTTTCCCACCGCTAGCCACTCAAATTGGACTTTTAGCGTCAAAATCTGGGTTGCTTAGCATGGAACCTCAAGCTTAACTTACCAGCTTGGATCTTATCTCGCGCCCCACCAATCGGATTCCTGACTAACCTGATAAACTCTCTGGTCTCCCCAAACCTTTTCCTGGGGGGACCCCAAGACTCAGATGCCCTGAGCTCCAACCAAGGAAAATAACCCACTTCCCTTCCTGCCTTTACTTCCTCCCAGTTTTCCCGCCTTGTGAGGATACTAGGAGAGTTTTCCTGACTTCAATCCCTTGAAACACAAAAAGAACAGAGAGACGATTTACCCTCTCCCCTCCTTCTTCCCACTCCAGTCTTTCCCTGAGAGAGGACAGTACTCCTGGGGCCACAGAGATTCCTATCCTCTGCTTAATCTAGGAAAAGACAAATCCAAACAAGTTTTAAAAAGAAAGCTTTTATAAAAAAGGGGAAAAAAACACATTGACATGATCAACTGCATCAAGATGGACATAAACAGGGCTATTGCTTAAAGAAAATCATGAATAATTAGCCTATATTCAAAAAGATATCCAATTTAAACATTCCAGCAACTCCACACATGTAAATACAAAATACAATATAAACCTATTGCTTTTCCTTTTGTACTCACAACTTGGGAACAGAAGAGTAGAAAGAAGCTTGGAGATAGAAAAAAAAAAAAAAACTCTTCCCTCATAGCCAGAGAAAAACAAACAGGCAAAACAAAGACAAAACACACCCAAAAGCTCCCTCCCTCACTTTGAAAAATCCGGTTTCCTGATTGGTCCTCTGGTCAGGTGTTTGGTTCCCTTTGTTAACCCTTTACAAGTAAAAGAACCATTAACCCTTAGCTATCTGTTTATGACAATGGGCTCTTAGGGTTTGATCCAGAGGCCACGGAAATCCAAAAAAAATTTATTTCAGTGGGCTGTGGATCAGGTTCTTATACTTAAGTTTAGCGAGTATGAGTTATTTGTTACTGAGAATCAACCATACCTCAGTGCTATACAAACCAACATGAAGGCAGCGCATCCCTTAGTTCTCACTAACATACCAGCTGACCACCCAAGATCAATAGAATTTGAGTTTACCAGCACACAGTGCTCCAAATGGCCAATCAGTGACAGCAACCTGCTGCTCCAATCCACCCCTTTATTTACATTTTGTGAGCCTATCCTCTTAGCCATTTTGATTCATTCAGAGAAATGCAAAATTTGAATGACCTGACCCAACAAAATACAAGAACTACTCCACTGCCACAACTTCAAGAACAGAAAAACCCTTGATTTGTCAGGATCAGCTGCATGAAACATGGCGCCTAGAGCTAGGAACTCCAAGTCCCACTACAAACCTGACTCAGATTTTTTACAGGTTAGATGGGGATAAACAAATGGGGGGGGGGGGGAAGATAGCATCTCATACTAAGCAGCTAGGCTGCCTACCGTGGTCTTGTTAAAACAGACACAGAGTTCCTGCCCAAACACAGCAACTTCCAGGAGTTTTCATTAAATATATTGAATATTATCTTAACTGATGTTAGTAGTAGAGCCCAGAGGAAGAACTGTACTTACAAACAACCCTCTGCTTCACCCACACCATTACCAACACTTCCTCTTCAGCTTGCTGCTTGCTCCAGGCACGACCTCCCACCCCTACTCTAGACTCAACTATGTTTGTTTTTAAACTAAGCCAGTCAGACCATTGCTCCCAGGTCTGGCTCTAGAGATACTGGGTCCTAAACCTTAACAGACAGCAAGACTTTCCCTGCTAGGACTTCCTACCTGCTGCTGTGAGGTTTCAAACTGAGGAGGAACTTCAGGGCAAATATAATTCAACTCTAGACCACAACACCATGGATCACCAGAGGACTTACAACTCAACTCCATGCTGGTGAGGTATTTGAAAAAAGTTACTGCTCGTTCTGAAAAACAATGGTGACCTGAAGGTTCATAAACTATCTCAGGAATGGTGGGCTAAGGTAAATCCAGCCAGACTGTCACAGTTTCAGGGTCACTACACCTGTATTCCCCCTCCTTGGTCCAAGCATATCATTATCTGAACTAGTATATGTGAGCCTCTCCAGGAGGGGGTACCTCTCTGACAGAGGTTACAACCTGACCGATTTGTCTTAATGGCCACTCACTGTTTTTAGTTCCAATGGACCCCAATTATACTGCATTGGGTTGCAATATTGGTCACATTTCCCCACCCCCACCCTGCCAGAGGTTATAAACAATACTAGCGCACCAAGGATATTGCACGAAAGTGCCATCTGTCATGTGGACTTACTTGCTTTAAAATCAACATGTGATCAGCCAAGAGCAATTCTGTTGTCCTTTCTTCTTAGTGGCTGCAGTAGAAAAAGATTCTATTTCACTGTGAATCACTGCCAGCAAAGAAGGGAAAAAAGCAGATCTGTCAGTTATTTAAACAAAGTTTCCCTGGGAAAAAATAGTTGCTCCAGGCATTACTGTATGCAGTGATCGCTAGTCAAAGGTTAGTGTCAAAGACACTTCTTTTCCTTCAAGACCGAGTAAATAAGCCTGGATATTTAGATTTTTAATTGGAAATTTTATAAAACCAGAACATATCCTAGAGTTGCTCCCTGGAGCAATTTTTTTTGTAATTAATTTACAGGCCACACCCTATTCTCAAACAGATTTGAATGAAGAGATTGACACAAACCTTGCTCTAGCACTGAGTATCTGCACTATGATACAGATTACTCAAGGTGACATTAACGAGATATTAGATATGCAAAACTAAAAAGGCTTCTAAATGAATGCAAGCTTGACGTATTCATTTGCAATTTTTCCCCTACAGCCTTGAAAGTGATACTGTTGGGAGCTATGACAGATTCAACAGCATCACTTCAAAGGGTGCGTGGGGAAATAGATCTAAAAGCTCCCAGCAGTCCTAAAAAAAACCCACAAATTCTATCTGAAGGGGAAAGTCTCATGGAGACGACCCCCATGCCACCCTGTTGTTTTATAAGTCACTCTTAATTAACACAGCTACCTGTCATGAAATGAGTTCTTCCATCCTCATTTCAGCCTCCCTTCTCCTGACCAATTCCGATTCACACCTGGAGAGGTAGGTTGGATAGGATATGCCACTAAAGGCAGATGAAGGGAATAGGGAGCCTACTACAGCTGAGAGCATAAGAAAATCTTTTCAAACGGATTCAGGCAGAGAAATCTAGCTAGGCTTTTATATACCAGGCCTATTAGTACCGATATTTATTTCACTCGTCATGTAGAATGGGAAGTGGGGACACTTACCTCAGAAGCACCCAAAGGTGGATTTTAGTTTGATCTCAAGAAGGAATAAAGGAAAGGATTTCTAGAAGCTTAAGAAGATGAGAAAAAGCTGTCAACACCACCCTCCACAATGCTGCCTTTCAGAATGGCTATCAAGATTCATGACTAAAGGACAGGGGGCAAGAAACACTACTGGGCTTTCCACAAGGGGGACAAATTCCTGTGTAAGTGGAAATACTCCACTACATAGCCCTGAGATCCAAGTTGCCTTCTCATTCCTGAAAGGAAGGCCAAGCCCTGAACCAATTCCAATGTGTGCCTAAGTCCCTTGGAAGTTTAGCTGGGTTTTGTTGGAACTGAAGATTAGAAGTATAGATCAGCCAGCCACACAAATAAAAATAATAAAATTAAAGTCTGTGGTACTCCTCTCGCAGCTTCCAGGCACCGCTTTCCATCACTCTTAGTTCTGGAAAGGACTTTTAAGATCTTATATGACAACCAAGTAGCACAGGATGTGTTTCGCCAGATGGTTGGAGAGCCAGAGAGACCCACAGGATCTGTCTGGGTCCAGCAGCCTCAGTAAGTGCCATCTTTTCTCCACTAAGACTAAAACAAGCCACATGTGATCTTTGAGCCTGTTGGCCTGACAGAGATGTGTGTGTGCATATACGTATATACACACTTTACAAATCACTCAATTACAATGCATCTATCGAATACTGATTTTCTGCCTGATGTTTTTCCTGCCTGGAAACCTTTCTAAACATTTACAGCCACATTAAATATTACCAGAGTAATCAAACATTAATACATCAGTGATTTTAACCTAGAGCAGTTGCAGTGGGCTTGTAATGGGGAATCTGATGAAAGCTCTGTGGCACACATACACTCAAAAGTAGGCATAAAAGGAAATGCACATGTGTAGCACAGTTCATACCAGCATATAAGTTACTCGTGGGGGAATTTTGCGCCACTACGTGTGCACAGAATTCATGTTCCCTGCTGATTTCTTTGCTTACCTGTAGAAAAATGATTTTCTGACAGGAAAGCAAAGGAAAGCTGCAAGAGCAGTCATATCACTCCCTAGCAGTGCAGGCACATTGTTTCAGGCACCTGAACAGCTGGCAGAGAGGTAGATCACCGCAGGACTGGGGACATCCCGGCCAGTTGCTCCTGCCCTGAGCCAGGATCAGCTGGTAGTTCTGGCTGGGCTGGAGGCAGGAGAGGATGGGACTTCCTCTTTCCTGCAAACCTCCCCCAGCTGCAGAAAGCTCAGAATCCTCCCCTGCTTCCTGTCCCCATCACTTCTCAGCTGCGGGGGGAATGGGTCATTGTCACTGCTCCCTCATCCTTCCAACCCCCATGCAGCCAGACCTCCCATACCCAGACATCCCTGCCAAGCCTCACCTCATACACCCAGAAGCCCCTAGCACTCCAAACCCCACCCTACTGAACCTCAACCCCTGCACCTGGAGCCTCCTGCACCCAAACCCCCTGCCTCTGTACCCTCAGCCCATCCAGCTTCCTGCACTCAGACCCCAACCCTGATGAGTCCCACCCCCTTGCACCACCCTGAGCTGCCCATCCAGACACCCATGCCACTGACCCCCAGCTAGCTGCACCCAGACCTCCACCCCACCAAGCCCCACTTCCCCAGCACCTGGTCTCCTCTGCTGAGCCCCAGCTACATCACCTGAAGCCCCTGCAGAATCCTACCACTCCTGCACCTGGAAACCGCCCCCCACCCCACCATGAGCTTCTGTACCTCCAGATTCCCCACACCTAGACCCCCCACTGAGCTACCTGTACCCAGATGGTTCTACACAGAACCCTCTCTCCCCACACCTGGATTCCCCAAACACTGAGTCCCTCTACACTTGGATCCTGCCTGGTTGAGTCTGCCTGTCCCACATCTAGTGCACCTGGCACAGAGGGGCAGGGCCGAGGGTGTTTCTGGGGCAGGCCCAGGCCTTGTGTTGTGTCAGGGTCAGGTACAGCTTCACCACTGAGTCCATGTCCCAGGGGTGGGGGTGCTGCAGGGTGATCTCCCACCTTCGTACAGACAGTGGCCTGTGCTCCCCACTGCCATGCTAGAACCTCTGCATTTATTCAATGACAAAACTTGCAGGGATTTTAAAATATTGTGTGCAGAATTTTTAATTTTTGGTGCAGAGTTCTCTCAGCAGTAATAAGTGATGAGGCTCAAAGCAGAATCATATAGCACACAGGAAGCTTGTATAATCAGCCAGGGGGATATATTAAATGGATAATATAGAGGTTGTGAAACTTTAGTGACATTAAACCTGGTACATGTGCCATACACTCTGCTAGACTACCTTGGGCTGTGATCTCAGAGCTCAGTAATTTAGGAGGATTGGGCCAGGTCAGGATTTAGATGGAAAGCTAACAATACCCAAGATGCAACAGGAAGTGAGGCCAGCAATTTAATGGGTAGCACTCTTCCCTCTGAGTCTGCATGTAATTCAATGTGCTGCTGTTTTTCAGACACAAAACCAGTTGCAGTCATTTGGCATTAGAGATTTTTCCCTCCCCAAGAGCAGCAAGTGTTCTAGACAAACTCTGATATGGGTAAATACAATCTGACAACCTGAATTCCCCATTTAAAATATAGCATTTTTGACTTCCCATCATAAACTCTGGTCTGGAGAAAAGGCTGCCATTTTCCCCCCTGGAGATGGCTGCATTTTACTAGGTAAAGAACTTCTTCACATGCTACCTGCCTACAGCATATGAAGTACTTTCAAGCTTGCATGAGGTACTATAGAAATCAATAAACTCACAGGGTTAGTAACATTTCTAGATGTTAAAGAGGTTGGATTTCCAAACATGTTGCCTGTTCAAGTCATTTACATTCGAGCAGAGCGCAGAGAAAACAGATCAATAAAAATGCAATGAGGCAAAGAGAGAAATGTCACCATCTCACAAAAGGCAAACCAGAGACCACGTGCATCAGACAGCAGCAGAAATGGACACAGATTCACGTTTGTTTTCTGTAAATGCTACATTGCAATGTCTCACTTTAACTTAAATGCGGAAGATTCCTCATAATGCTTAACAGTAGAGGTAAGGAAAAGTGATCGCATGGTCAAGGCCCAGGACAGTCTGAAGACTTGGGTTCTTCTATTTCTGGCCCTGCCATGTAATTCTTGTGTGACATTGGACAGGGTCGTGTGACATTGGACAGGGTCATCCTCACTCTATTTTCCTCATGTATAAGACGGGAATAATAGTGACAGGAGTGTTGAGACTCTAAATGAACATTTGTAGAATGCATTGAGCGCCTCAGATGGAAGGCGCTAGAGAAGCACAAAGCATTAATAGTTACTGTTGGATAGAGATTTTTCTGAAATATCATATCCCTTTGTCTCCTACTGATAGAAGGGGAATTTTATGTGTTGTGCCTCATAAGAAAGAGGAGGACAGCCTGTGGGCACTGCACAGTTATAAACATAGCAGGTTAGCCACCCTTATACCAATCAGTTCAAACTCAACTGCACCCAATAACTATTAACTCTGGGGGAGAGGGGGAGGGGAAGAGGAAGGGGGCGGGGCGAGAAGAAAGACAGCTACCTTTCCCTCTACAGAGCATCAATATCCAGATATCATTTTGCTGTCTTTTCACTTAACCCCTATGTCCTCAATAAGTTCTCTCTCTACTGCCCAAACATATTTGAAAATCTGCAATGAGTTAATGATTCAGAAGTCAAGAAATAGCTCTGCTCTGTACCAGAAATAACTACTAATCAGTGTTCAATTCAAGAACAAAATTTTCTGGATCACGGTATGTGTAAAATACAATAAGCAAAGGCTTCTCATTCTGACAGTCTATTTCAGGCTTCATTTGCCACAAGTTTTAGGAAATGTTAACCAATAGTCAAAATTGATATATTTTTCATTTTAAAAGTAGTTGTTTTGCATTTTTCTTTTTAACAGAATGTGCCACTGGCTTACTGTACCTTATAGTTAATGAGCCCACATTGCTTGTTTGCTTCTAGTGATTTTTTTTTTAAGCTAAATATTAACAAAATGTTCATATAGAGTGTATAGACAGGTTTCAGAGTGGCAGCCATGGAGTCTGTATCAGAAAAAACAATGAGGAGCCCTTGTGGCACCTTAGAGACTAACAAATTTATTTGGGCATAAGCTTTCATGGGCTAAAACCCACTTCATCAGATGTGTAGTGTATAGACAGGAGAGCTAGTCCCCTGTTGTGTGTCTGAGGCCAGGTCTACACTACGAGATTAAATCGATTTTAGATACGCAATTTCAGCTACGAGAAAAGCGTGGCTGAAATCGAATATCTAAAATCGATTTACTCACCCGTCTTCACTGCGCGGGATCGATCCGCGCGGCTCACTGTGTCGAATCCAGAAGTCCGGTCGTCTAGCTGGAGTTCCGGAATCAATCTAAGCACGCTCTGGGATCGAGATATCGCGTCCAGACCAGACGCAATATTTTAATCCCCGAGCAATCGATTTTAATGCGCCGATCCGGCGCGTAGTCTAGACGTGGTCTGATAGTGTATTGTAAAGCAGGAGGAATTTAGGTCCTTAAGGAACCAGAGCACCTGCTGGGATGGAAGCCTGCCTGCTCAGGATAACATCCTCTTGACTAAGGGATGCTCTTTGGAAGAGCTAAGAAGAGGCTTGAATATAGGAGACCAAGGGCCTCCAGGTTAGATATCCCGGGGGGAGGGGGGTTTACTATCCACTAGGCCAGCTAGCAGCTGCTATACAAGAGTAGAGTCCCCAACTGCGCTACATCAATAGAAGAATTCAAGAGCATATAGCATTGCATACACAGAATACATTCAACATAGTGAGGTTAGAAAAATGAGTCAGATTTAGTTGGCTGAATCTAGCATCTGCAAAGGTGTTACAAGCCCACAGGGATAGGAGGCCTTGGAGTTAGCCATCAAGGGAAGGGGACTGTCCTGAGACTATGGCTCTCTTTACACTGCACACTTTACAACAGCACAGGTGTACAGTACACCGTGTAGCTGCTCTGCACCTCCAGCAAAAGGCTCTCCTGCCAACAAAATAAAACCACCCCCAATGAGGGGCGGTCGCGCTGTCCACACCGGCACTTTTCATCAGTAAAACTTTTGTCTGTCAGGGGCATGTTTTTTTCACATCCCCAACGGACTAAAGTTTTACTGATGAAAGTGCAGTGTAGACATAACCTAACTTTTTGGAAAATCCACAGCCAGCCAGGAAAAGCTAATGACTCTAAAAGCAGGGATGGTGTTAAATGATTAGGCAAGAGCATTTTCTGAAGGGGAAGCGCAAACAAACAGAGCAGTTGCTAACTCCATGAGAAACACATGGTAGCAGCAATACAGTGCTGCAGTTTTTTCATTGCTCAACTGAAGCAGACGGGGGAAAAGGCAGAACTCTGAGAAAGCAAGTGTTAGAAGTTGTACAAGTGCACTCAAAAAGGAACAACTAATTTAAAGGGCAGGGTGAATATGCTGCCTGGAAAATACTCAAGTGGTTCCACTTAGCACCTAGAGTAGATTTATCCCTGTTGCCAAGAAAGCAAGTAGGGATTAAAAATAGCCATCCTGGATTAGCAGCAAAATGAAGAGTATTACAGCAGAAATCTTTTGAGAAGAGATGGAAGAGGAAAAGGAGAAGTCAAAGTTCAATGAGTTATCTAGAGCATGTAAGGTAATAATCACTGAAGCAAAAAATACAAGAGGGAGAGCATGGTTGCTGAAGAGAAGAACAACAAATTATTTTTTAAACATACTAAAGGGAAGAGGTAACTGTAGGATCATTACAGAATGTAAGCAGAGAAAAACCTCATCAAGAGACATGGATCAGGGGGTAAGAATGAAGTTTTCTATAATATTTACCTTCGGGGGCCATGAACATTTCCAAATAAATATGTTATAAGAATGCATGGGATGAATGATATAACCACTATCATTGTACAGTGATTTTAAGCATAAAATCTTACACTCTAATTAATCATCATGCCCCAATGATTCATAACCATTGCCCAGAATATCAGTAGAACTGCATGGGAACTGGCAACCCCACTAAACATATACATTTGTTTTACACCTGGGATCAGCCTAGACACTTGAAAATTTTATGTTCTGTTGTTTTTAAAATACCACACATCACCATGTTATTAAATCACCTTAAAATTTGAGGGGTACCCTCCATTGCAGAAAGGAGTGGGTATAACCCAGCAAGTGTGCAGTCTTACTGTTGGTAAAATCACGGAGACTATCATAAATAGATTGACAGAATGGGTTATCAAAACCTGCATGATCATACAAAAATCAAATCATCCCAATCCAAGCTACTTGCTGATGACATCACATGTATTCCATCTACACTATAATTTAAACTTGTGACAAAAATCCCGACAGAGGCCAAAACTTCTTAACAAGGATGCTAAAAAGTAAAACCCTTAATCAGGATGGAAGTATCCCTCCTTAGGCATGCTGGCATGGAAATTCCTGGCACGAATTTTTAGGTTGGCCAGCCTGAACATAGATATGCAAACTGGACAGATGATCATAAACACAGATCATTGTAAATATTAACGGCTCTGAATGGAGAGAATTCACCAGTGTCTGGAATTGAGGATGTTGCTCTTCATTTCATCAGCTATCTAAAATAGGAATGCGCCTGTGGAATGAGTATACTAATCTTTGCACTATTCTATCACCATGAATTTCAAAGAGTCAAATATTTACTTATTTCTCTGCATCCCGCTAAGATGGGCAGGGCTCATTATACCCATTTTACAGAGAGAAATTGGTATCACAGAGTTTAAATGATTTATCCAAGGCCAGAGTAAGTCAGTGACAAAAGGACAGAACCTAGGAATCTCAATCCTCTGATTGAGCTGCTCCCAAATTTGTTGACAGACAACAAGTGGGAAACACTGATACCTTCAAAAAGATTTAAACATGTGAGAATCATACAAGTTAGAGATGGAAGACAACATCAGTAATGGGTCATGGTAGCCCATTTCCCCAAGGAAGGGCAGAATTGTTCCATGTTGAACATTTTTAGTCTAAATGGGAATGTTCCAGAACATGGGACTTCCACCACTTCTCTAGAGGAGCGATTTCGCAGCCAAATAGTTCTCATTGTCAGGATATTCCTGTGACGATGTGGTTCTGGCAGGACCCAACTGAGAGTGCCATTTCAGGACCAATTCTCAAACAGGGCAGTCACAGCCCAAGGCTGGGGGTTCTCCACCTCTAAGGCAAACCAAACCAGCCAGACAAAAAAGACTTCGGTTTCACCCCACTGGCTAACCCCAAGTCACACAAGCAATTTCCTTAGACACTCCAGTTTCCCAGTATCACCCCCAGTGCCACTCGTCCTGGGGATGAATGAATATGCAAACCAACATCCCAGTAAAAGAAAAGGTTCTCTCGATCCCAAAGGACCAAGACCCAGATCCAGGTCAATTCAATATGTTTATTAGAGAATATTTAAATAAAGATGATACACAGAGTTTGGCATGTCAGTCATTAGTCATCAGGGGCAACATACAGAGTATGGGGGGACGCTGGTATTTGGTTATGGCTGTCTAGCATATAGTACATATCAGTCTGTAATGTCCCAATGCGGAGTGTACGGTGTGGGGGGCAAGTATATAGATAGGGAGCAGTGAGGGTACATTGCTCATCTAATGGGTTCTTACACAGTCTATATTGGATAGAGCAAGTGGGCCGGTCATGGGGACAGGGTGACCCTCACGTGGTGGAATCCAGATCATAGTGGGTCACATTAGATCTTACCACAAATCACGCTGTTGCCAATCCTTTAGAACTAAAATCTAAGGTTTATTCATAAAGGAGAAAAAGTAAGAAATGAGAGCTGAAATTGGTATTTTAAATGAATCAATTAATCAGTAATGCCAAAGTCCCTTAGTTAGGCTTCAGCAGTGATGGAGTAAACTACAGGTTCAAATTAAGTCTCTGGAACATCCCCGCTGGGTGGTCATTCATCCTTTGTTGCAGAGCTTCAGTTTGTAGCAAAGGTCCTCAGAGATAGAAGCAGGATTGAAAGACAAGATGAAGATGAAGGCATCAAGCCTAATATAGGTTTTTCAGGAGTGTAAGACACTCTTTTGTCTTTACTGTGGAAGGTACACAAAATAGAAGTTGCAGTCACATGGGCCAGTTTTGCACCATCCCTGCTGAGTCAACAAGGCGTATCTGCTCCTCTCAGTGGTCAATTGTGTAGCTGATGGTGCCTTAATGGGCCATTCAACAGAGCAAGCCGAGCTACAACCAACTCTGTTCTGGGTGTTTCCCAAACTGCAGTCACCGAATTTGAAATACAGACAGTATACAGCCCAATACTATAACTTCAACTACAAAATGAGACAGACATACAGACAGCATAATCATAACCAGTAACCCATAACCTGGTCTTAGACACCTTATATGACCCCTTTTACATAGGATTTGGTGCCACTGCAGGACCTTGGTTGCAAACCATGTTCTATATGGTCCTGTTTTATATCAATAATGTCACAATTCCTTCCTGACAGGTACCCTAGATTTCCCTTTTCTTATTAGGGGTCCCAAAAGCATCAGGGGAATGTGTGTGACAACCTATGAAAGGGCTGATGGGTTCTAGCAGGAGCAAATGTACATGGATATATTGTGGAACTACGAGTCAGAAGGCAAATCCTGCATCCGAGAGGCTCTATAAAAAGGGAAGTTGCACACCACCCCTGGGAACCAATCTAAAGTTCTCATCCCGGTTTGGTCATCTTACCTTGCCATGGAGAGGACACAGTGAAGGGCTTTTAAACAAGCTATGGAAGATCCTTGGCTTTAATGTTACAAAGAACATCTTAAGTTTGTAGGATTGGGAGAAGGACTGACACATCCTAATTATGGGAGTTCACCAACATATGGAAGGCTCTATTCAAGTTAAGATGCAAAAGGACACAAGGGACATAAAGTGTCTGTAGCTACACTCCATGGTATGCTGATACTCAGCTCAAACTCTTCTCATCAGACCCAGACATCCTTCACCAACCTCTTGGTGTTTGGGAGAGCTCAGACTTAAATGTAAGCAAGCTGGTTGAAGCTGAGTGACAAGGAAAGGCATAATAATGTAAGGTAATCAGTTTCACCATTATCAACATGCCCCACAATGTTGGGGTCTTAGATGCCTCATTGCTTCTATATTGCCAACTACATCGGTGGCGAGATATACCTCATCCACACCCATGAATCCTCCTAAGGCTGGCCAAGATTACACTCTTTTGCCTCCTTTACTTCTAGATTTAACCACTGTAACAGGGTCAATCTGGAACTAACCAAGAAAGCCACTTAGCAGTTACAGCTATAGCAGGAAGCAGCTGTCCTCCTGAATGGAACAAGAGAAAACACACACCACATCCATGCTTAGCAACCTGCACTGGCAGACAGGTGAAATTCAAGGTGTTGGTCACTACCCACAAATCCTTTAATGGCCTAGGGCCCCCACTTACTTTAAAGACCAGCCTCCATCTCTGACCCAACCCTGTACAGATCACAAATTCATCGTTCCAATAGTACGGTTGTTAGTAGCCAAAAGCAGGATATTCTCAATAAAGCACTTGCACCCAACAGAAACACATTTAGCCATATCCTGCTGCATCTCTTCACCCAAATTTTATCTGTTTATGAGCTATGAAATCCTGGGCTCTTAGCCAACTGGCCTCACCTCCTTCAAAGCTGCAAGTTACACGAGACTGGCATTTTTGCTTCTTTTATTTAGAATTATTTATTACTATATTTAAGCCACAGAGTACACACATAGGCCACAGACACCCTATAGATACAGGCAACTAACGTGAACACTACTGAAAGCGTACCTCATCCACCTCTACATAAGAAACATCAGTTCTATCAAAAGAACCACAACTCTGCTCCCCTCACTCTTTAAGACACTCCCCAAACTGGATCAACCTCATTAGTGGCCTTCTGCTCTCAGGGCTGCTCTCTTCACACAGCTCTTCCATTAATGAGAAGAAATAAGGCTTGCAGGGAGGCTAGATCTAGGCCCATCTGATCGCCAGTGGCAGCAAATTCCTTAGGCGAGGAAATGCTGCCCACAGTATTGGGTACTGAAACAAGGTCAGAAATCAGAGGGCCTTCCTCTGCCAGCTTCCTGCTCCCAAATGATACATATTTAGGATTTTCTGCCCCAGGAGGTGCTGGAAGAATCTACTTCATTGGGTTCCAAGAAAAAAAAAATCTAACAGTTCCATCCCAGTGTCTAAATGGGATCAGGTTCACTAACACTGAGTTCACTTAGTTTTAAACTAAGCCAAGGAATTTCCCTCCAGCACACATTGGCTGAGACTGCAGTGAGGAGTCTGCTCTCCTCCAGGGCACAGTCCGAGTGAGAATCTATTAGATTCACATGGCCATATCCCATACAATTGCTTCACTGTGATTGAGGGAGGGTAACCTTGATCCCAGTCTCCTGCATCCATTCTTTATGGTTCACTTAGAGCATAGTTAATAGCGCAGAAGAAATAAGCAATTTCATCAGTTAAAATCAATGATGAAACAAAACCCTAACATCCCAATAACAGTACTACAAAAAGGCATTCAACATAAGAACAGATCTAATTTAGCCTGCCAGCACAGTCCAGCCACAGCATGAATCTTATAGATAGCATTCATGGGTATGACCTGCTATACTGCAAGAAACTGTCTCTCTCCATATTAAAAAAACCCACAGCTGGACATTTCTAAAATTAAACCAAATTATTCAAGTGCAAGGGTGTTGATTCCTCCTCACATCAAAGAAATTAGCACTCATAGCAACAGTGCAAATGAAGGCAGCAGATTTTCAGTGAAGTGCAATCACACTGTTTTTAATGAACGTGCAGCTATATTAGTGTTCAGTTCAACTATTATCTGGGCACATGTTACCACGGGAAGGCGCAGTCAATGGTGCACAAAAAAAATGCAGAGACAGCACCACACCTGGTGGGCTGATGGCACTGAATCACAGTACCACACCTTATTTACTACTGGGCCAGATGTAAACACTGTGACAGCCATAGCTTCATTCAAGCCACCTGCTGCTTTCATGCACCTAGGACCTTATATAATGAGTTCCCTTTATTGGCTTTTCTAAAAGCCACCCAAGCTCTGTTTGCCAGATGAGGTGTAGGAGCATGTCAGCTGTGGGTTTTTCTGCAGAGGTCACCTGAGGGTTGATTAAACTGGTATAATACAGGGGGGGGGGGGGGAATCCTGCAGTTTTTACCGCTCACGAATGCAGGGCTCAGAAAGCAGTAGGAGAAGTAGCAGAAGCAACACAGCCACTGAGAGAGACACAGAGGATTGCAAGTGCTACACACGTAAAAGCACAAACAACTCATTCCCCTTATGCACACGCCCCACCCCATACCAATATACACCCCCAGCACATCCCACTGCAGCCCTGTAATCCACACACCCTTTATCACAATACCATTGAACACACCCTATGATATGAAGAGTTTGAACCATACACTCCCCCTGTCCCTATATCCTCACACCCCCCATAATAATCAGCACTTCATGGACATTCCTACCACCACACACACATCCTAGACTACACTCACTATACCCTGCACACACCCATATGCATCCCTACCCCATATCAGTGTGCAGCCTGCCAACACCCAACCCTCACGCCCTTCTCACTTGCCACATACACATACCCCCAACCCCAGCCCACCCTCTCTTGCTCTTTCACCCCTGTCCCCATACACCATACTACCCTACATCCTCATAAACCCCTGTTCAGATACCCCCAGCAACCCTTCCCCACAGCATGTCAGACACCCACACCCCACAGCAGGGGAGGCATTAAAACCCAACACCACTAGCACAGACCCGCTCCCACAAAGAACCCCAACCCAGCAGAGGGGAGAGGGATGCGGTGGAGCTACGAGGGAGGGTTTCGGCAGGAAGGGGCGCAGTGGGGGTAGGGCTATGAGGTGGGGAACACGGTAGGGGTGGAGCTGAAAGGGGAAAGGACACAGACCCCAGCCCAGCAGTGGGGAGGGGGAGACACGGTGAGGGTGGGATAGTGGGGGTGGGGTCTGAGAGAAGAAGAGGATGCTAGGGGTGGGGCTGTGAGGGAGGCACACAGACCCCAGCCCAGCAGGGGGAGAACATGGTGGGGGTGGGGCTGTGAGGGGGGGTCTGAGAGAAGAAGGGAATGCTGGGGGTGGGGCTGTGAAGGGGCATGTGGATCCCAGCCCAGCAGGGGGAGGACATGGTGGGAGTGGGGCTTTGAGGGGGAGTCCAAGAGAAGAAGGGGATGCTGGGGG